>NC_081407.1:19238704-19512053 GCF_030272615.1 Cryptomeria japonica
GCACACTGCCTAGAGTTCATTGCTTGAAATACAATGACCCAGAAGGCTCCAACCCTCAAGGAAGGTTCACTAACTTACAATAATGATCAAACTACAATCCGGATTACATGAACTGAAAAAATAGCATCTGCTAGTGCTTGATGACAATTCCGATTAAGCACATTTGTTTGCCCTACACCAATCTTTGCTCAACACACCATACCGAAGGATAAATTCGCTTATGCACACATACACCACTCTCTAATAATGCAAACACTACATCAACACCCAAATTACATGAATCTAACACCTATTTATACAATTTATCAACCTCGACTATAAGGTCGGTCAAACCCACAACCCTTAATTACAAATTTACATCACACGATACATAAATCAACCACCGGACCAATATAATGCTATAGATGACATAACATTGACCTAAATCAAATCTCCAAACACACATCACCACCGGGAATCTCGCCAAGATCAACCGCAACATGCTACACCACCAAAAATACTGCATAACACGAAGAATATCACCAGACCAATAAAACCACCAATATCGCGCACAAAGATCAATGAGGACCAACAAAAAAAATAGAACACGATCAGGAAACACCAACAAGCACATTAGAACCATCTGCAATAGCTGCACCAACACCACTTATTCAAATCTTCATCGATCAACACGCTAACTCTCAAGAACACTTAACAACAACAATTCAGACTAGAAAGATAACTTGCGGAGCACCAAATCACAAACCATCTGAAATGAAGATACACATGAACATCCAAAACACTCTCCCAAATCCACAACCAAAGATATGATCATACCGGAGCACAATGGATCAAATACCAGACTCTGCCAACCACAGAACAAAAGAACAATCTTCATACCAGAATACACAACTCAACCAAATCACCACATAACATCATGGAATCAATAGATAATGAAGTAGAGATACTATAGATACTTCATACTAAACCACAAATCCTCATCACCAAAAAAAATCAATTCTCTACAACACCAAGGCACAGGAATATGTTGACATCAATGACAACAACATATCCTAGCAGCAACAAAATCCAACACACCATCCCTATCATCCTTCCTCCTAGTCACTCTTCCTTTGAATGATTCCTATCTTCTTCTAACCAATTTTATTCGTCTTTGAAATGATGCTACTTTTTAACATCATCTCAAAGAGGGGTAAAATGTAGACATTTGAAATTGACACATCACTAATTACCTACTACCTAACCATTTCCTCTATAATTGATTGAATCATTTCTTATTTATCCAATTAATTAAATAATATTTATCCCCTTATTAATTAATAAAGCCTATATTCATCATTAGTCACTCGCCTCATTTCTAGCCCAAATAGCATAATCAACCTCCATCCACTATCCACTTTAAATAAATAAATCCAAATAACTTTTTGTTTATCTAGTTAATAATTTGTATTTACCTAAGTCTCCTATCCCATTTCCAAAAATTAAATAAACATACCGATTTGTTTGATTCCCCCTTTCCATCCACTTTTATTAAATGGGTTAAAATCAATAAACCTGTTAATCCCCCACTTGCACATTCTTAATCCTAGTCAACCCCACTCGAAAGATGCACAATCACCAAATGTGCAAAAAGGTATGGCCTTTGTACACAAGGCATGGACCTTTATACATATGATGTGGCCTTAGTACAATGACGCATGAGTCAAAGGACTTGCTCATCCCTCAAGAGTACTCTCAAGTACCCATTTTCCATCTTGTCCCTCCACATTCTCGCAAGGGGAATCTCCACCAATGATTTCCCCTCAATCCATCCACCATCGATCTCCATTGATCGTGTGAGGAAACTTGTCCTCTTCTCATCTCCCCAAGGGTCTCAACCAATTTGGGCCCTTGATGTCTATTTCTAATCCTAAACATCCAATCTTATAGCCAAAAATCTATAAATACAATTTCATCTTAAACTATTTTTATCATTTCATGAAATGTGATTGTATGTTGTTGGTGAAGGCACTTAGGTACCACCAAAATCTATCATCCTTGTACACAACAACCATAGCTTGGTGCAACAAGGATTGATTTTGGTATGCACATAATTCAGTTTAATTTTCTACAAGTGCTTTGAAACTTTCAAATATACCAAAGACATCAGACTTTCTTTTCAACATATAAATCCAAACCTTCCTAGTGCAATCATCTAAAAAAGCAACAAAATAATTTGACCCACCAATTGATGCTACCTCTATGAGATCAAAGCCATCTGAATGCACTAATTCCAACAATCGTGACTGCTTCTCATGTTCCTTGGTGGATAATATGGTCCTCTTCTGCTTGTCATACATGCAAAGGTTGCATAACTCCAAATCCATTAATTTAAGATCCTTATTATGCAAAATCTCAAGACCTTTCTTGCTCATGTGACCAAGCCTTTTATGTCAATGTTTTGTTCCGCTATCCGCAACTACCATTGCAGCTCCCACTTCAGTCTATGTCTAACATCCCTTAGCAACCAACTGTTACCATTTTTCAGTTTTAATAAAACATCTCCCTAGCCAACAATATCACAAAGCTCATCATAAATTGTTGATTTGATAAATTTTTAAATACTCCCTGTGTGATGTAGCATAAAAAGATGCTCCTGGGTCAAGCACCCAAACATCTGCGGTGGCCCCTACTATGGACAAGACAAGAACACCCTTTGCTTTATCTTGAGTGTTGCTTTCCATATTTTAGCTTGTTCTTTATGCTCGAAATTTCATGTACATGTATAAATACCCAAAACCAGAAAAACTAATTCACAATATTTAAAAAATCACATTGGTAATGCAATTAGATTTGTTACTTGTACTAGGAACTATAGCTGAGAAATGTATGTTGATTTGTGAATACAGAGATTTACTGTAAGTGTTGGTTGCCAGGGAATAAAATGGTATTATGTACTTAATTCAAATGACTTAAATTTGATTTGACAGCAAGCACCCAAAAATCAAATATGAGAATATATAAAAAAAATTCTATATGAGAATATATAAAAAAAATATGATGCTACTGATTGAGAAAGTAATGCATAATGAAAATAAAAACAATTTTTAATAAGATTGAGAACTACAATGAAGTCAAATCTGATATGGAACAGATGATAACAAAAAGCAGTCAACAATGTTGATGTTAGTGATATGTCAAAAAACATGTACCTTGAGACCTTGGTTAACCGCTAACCATTTATAAAAAGAAATAAAATACTAATACCATCGTCCAACAGATTAATTTTACAACAAGAATCTGCTCAATACATACTACATTGCTGGACTAAATTTTCAAACATGTTCATACATCCTCTTTCACAATTCTGCATTCTTTAATTCTAATATCCTACATAACAAAAATCTAGCAAATCTTGTTTACTTTGTAACTAAATTATGTCGAGCTAAATATGCATACCACACAATGTTGTCAAGTATTTGGTCTGCATTGGAAAACACACTTTACAGAGCATTTATGTTAAAAAAAGCTTTTTTCACTTCAGAGATTGAAGCCAAATGTATATCAGTTTTCCAACCTAAGATGGTGGCAGTTTGGCATAAGCCAGCTGGTATTTAGTAAGGAAACAGTTTTACAATTCATAAAAAATCATTGAGAAGATGACTGTAAGCGATTCTTGATCCAAGATTGCAGAGAAGTCAATTCTTCTGAATTAAGTGAGTGGCCAAGACCAGGATAAGCCTGAGTAACCAGATAATCAAATCAGAATGCCTTCAAATTTGCCATGAAGATTCTTGAAATTGATGCATTGACAATTAAACAGTATGTATCAATGATACTAAAAATCCTAGTTCTTATACCTTGAACTGGCAATTGACACCAGCACGCTCAAGTAATGGTGGCCCAGCTTGGCCTGCACTGAATTCCACTACATTGTCACTCATTCCATGAGACCACAGAACTGGTGTCTGTAAAGAACACAAGTTACACAACAAATTGCACACCTTAGTGTTTGACCATCAGCTCTTCATAATGAACTGAGAAAATGAACACAAAAAACTAGAATAGAAATCAGTAACAAGAAAAACGAAAGTGGATATGAACGGATACTGGAGATAAATGAAGAGCACACGAATATACTAAGAATGGGCCGGGGGTGTGAATCAGTATATTAATGAACTTTATCCTTTTAAAACTTGATTGAATAATAGTAATGCCTTTAAAATATTAATCAACACATATGCAAGTTTTAACAAATAAGGACACCAAAGAACACAAAGTTTACGTGGAAACCCTAATAGGAAAAACCACGACAACAAATGCTTATATGAATATCTTCTTTTACAATATTTGTAGCCGCAGTGTTCCACAACCATTGGGGACGGGGAGACGGGGGGACGCAGGGACGGGGGGCGGGGACGGGGGGGACAGAGGGAAAAAGTTTCGGGGACAGGTTTCGGTGACGGGGGGACTTGGGCCTGGGAGGGGGAAACGCGTTTCCATGGAATACTGTTTGTAGGCACCAACCTACTAGAGGCACCAACCCCTCACTTTGTTTGTGAGCAACATACCATTGGAAGCACCAACATCCACTTTTAAATCTGTAGGCATCAACCCCTAATTCAATTTGTGAGCACCAACCCAATGGAAGCACCAACTCCCAATGTGAGGCAACAACCTCACCAATACGAGTTTCCACCTTAACAATGTTGCTATCTCAATGGATGATGGACAATTGCAAACTCCTCCATAAATTATATCTTCTTCAATAGATAACAAAATTCTATGCCTTCATAAATTTCCCTTCTTATTACCTTCTTAAATCTGCTCAAACTCTCTTCACAAGTCTGCTTAAAAATCTCTTCTCAAATCTGATATGAAGTTTCTCTTATATCTGCTTTAAATCCTACCCAAATTGTCTTCTTAACCTGCTATCAATATGCTGAATAATATCTTCAATCTTTTCTTCTAATCGGTGTGTATTTCTTTTGCATTCACTCAAACACCATACAATGTTCTTCACAAATCTGATATGATCTTTCCGTTTACAACCCTCTTAAAAACTGCTGTATATATTGATTGTCTTCAAGGCACACACACTACTCACAAATTCTCCTAAAATCTGTTCATAAACCTTCATAAACTCACTCACAATTTCCTCATAAATCTGCTCATGTAATCTTCATAGACCTGCTCATTAAGTCTTCACAAGTCTACATATATTCTTCTTTCAAATCTGCAATAATCTTCATACAATTTTTTTCCAACTTTCTGCAATACTCTTCATGTCCTTTTACATGCATTTCTGCGTTATATTGCTCTAGATCTGCTCTACTTAGAATGATATCTCATTGTATTTCATTGAGTAATACATACTTCTCACTTATCTCCACACTATATTATTCCTTTTTATATTCCCATCTTGAAATGAAGTGATGCATCTCTTTGAATAGAGATCTCTTTTCATAGACACAACCTTTGTTATGAAATGGTTATTGACTTCATTAATGTTAATCGATGCCTTTATTGAATTCTTTGGTAGCAATAACATTTCCATTCTTCATATATTAATTACTACTCTGTTTAATTGTAAACCTGGGCACTACATATTATACATCAATCTCTTTATATAAAGTTGGCACTTGGCCATATTGTATATGTAATGTCCCCTTCTCAGTGGTGAGAAGTTCAATTGGCCATTAGCCTATTCCGGAGATCCGTAGGCTAAATGGAAGCAAAAATTAGGGTTTCAAACTTTTGTGGAGGTTTGCAGGAGCTGTTTGATGATTGACAAATTGGAATTTTACAATTCAGACTGTGGATTCCTTCTGGGTTTTTTGAGAGCTTCGCAAGGGTGTGACATGCATTCAATTCAGAGAACTTTTCCGAACTTACTATTTTTAGTAAGTTGGAGGCAGCCGTCAGGAATTCTGGGTTTCCTAAGTTCACCCACGGGGTTCGAAGAGCAATCTTTTTTGTGATGTTTTCAGGACTTACTCTTTTTAGTAAGTACTATATCCGGCAGTACTATTTTTAGCAGTTCAATCCAGAGCTACAACTCAGTTTAGTTTTGGTGATTTCCAGTACTTCAGTTCCCGGCTCAATTTTGACAATAATCAGTATTTGAGAAGGTATTTTTAATATATTATTACCTTAGGCATGAGGTTTTAATATTTGATTATTTTATGTATGGAAGACTTAGGAAGGGAGAAAATATTAATTTTTATCCCGTCTGCTTGGGTGAATTATTTCACCTTCTTTGTGGACACCAAAGTGCAAAATCATTAATATTGTTTTATGAACTTTAAGTTATTCCAAAAGTTCGACTTAAGGGGGTCATGTTTTGACGCCATATACTAAGGGAGTAATATGAAATGCAATGCCTAAGGAGGTAAAATGAAATGTTAATGGAATTTGGGCATCATTTGAGTGGAATTTGAATTTGAATGACTGGTGAGAAGTTTTAAATATAGGCCTTGGGCTCTCATTTTGGTATCCATTTTCTATGATAACGAAGTGCTATCGAAATACTGTCAGACTCTTGCTTCAAGGAATGCATACCTCCTAGTGCCTTCAGTTTCGTACTTGAGAGATAGCACCTAGCTGAACTTGTGACTGTTTCTCATCCAGAGGAGCAGATTGAGGTCAATGAAGATGAAGATTTTTGTGGTTTTCTGATTTTTGGAGTGCTGTTAGTGTGTTCCCAGGTTGCCGTTTGCCAGTGTAGCTGAAGGTGTATGTAGTTCATAAGTTTCTATGTGGTTTCTTGATGGTTCTGGGTATTTGCTTGTCTTTTCCCTCTGCCTTGGGTGATTCTTCATGTAAATTTTTTAATGATTATTTGTGAGTAATGAATTTTATCTTGCAAGTCGAACTTTCTGCTATGTACGCCCTATGCTGGGAGGTGTTTGGGGTTGTGTGTTACGCGATTGTGCATTGTTAGTGTTGTTTCCCAGTTCTCCCTTTGGTCGCTTAATGTCTTGGGTCCTTTTGAGTGTGTTTTGGAGTTGTTTGGTTGTGATTTGAGTGAGATAGAAGAGTTTTGTGGGGGTTTAGTGTTGCTGGTCTGCATTTTCAGCCTGCTGTTCATATATATCAGATTTTGGTTTTCGAGGTTGGAGTTGTTTTTTCAAGTGTGTAAGTTCTTTGGTGTGGTGAGAAAGGTCTTGGTAATTAGTTGCAGCTGTTGGTCTGGTTATTAGCACTTGAATATCCGTTTAATTCATCTTGTAATGCTGGTTAGTAGTAATAACAGCAATTCTCTTGATTACTCTTAGTCCCACTACATAAGTGGAAGATGCTGGTTTTGCTGCCTATCTTCGATAGTAGAGATATAAAGAGACATTAAAAATTAAAATCGGATCTAAAAAAAACATTAAAAATTGTAGAAAAAGAGACAAAAACTATTTTTTTAAATAATTTCAGGGCATTTCCATAGCATAGAGATATAAAGAGCAAATAAAATAGAGTTTAACCTGTGAATTGTAGAAAATAATTTCTTGTTGTTTATATTCATATATTATTGATTACATAGGCAAGTAATCAGTTAACTTTTTAAGAGGGTAGTCACCAAATACACCAAATAGTTGTCTAAGTATTAACTAAGTCTATGAAGTAACTGATATCAAAAGTTAACAGACAAATAGTAAAAGTAAAAGTCATTTTGAAGTGATCCAAGAATTTCATTGTGATTGAGGCAAGGAGTTTTGTAGGGTTAATTCAATATTTTAGAAAGCTTATCAAATCATATTCCACAAGTACAATGATTTTTATCATAGCAACAAAAATCATTTGGGGAAAAAATCGGCAAACCAAAAGTATAAGATTTTTTGAAAAAATGGGTAAGAAATTGGATTTTTAAAAATCGTAAAAATTTGTAGAAAAATAGATACAAACTACTTCTTATTTAAAACTTAAGGGTATTTCCATAGCATAGAGATATAGAGAGTAAATAAAATAGAGTTTAACCCATGAATTGTAGAAAATAGATTTTGTTGTTTATATTCATGTTGCTGATTACATAGGCAAATATTCATTTAACTTTTTAAAAGGGCAGTCACCAAATACACCAAATAGTTGTCTAAGTCCGAGATCAAAGATTAGCTAAGTCTATGAAGTAGCTAAGATCAAAATTTATCAGACTGAGATCCAACTATTGTTAGGAATTTAGTAAAAGTGGAAGCTATTTTGAGGTGATCCAAGAATTTCATTGTGATTGAGGCAAGGAGTTTTCTAGGGGTATTAGCTAAGTCTATTAAGTAGCTGAGATCAAAATTTATCAAACAGAGATCCAACTATTGCTAGGAATTTAGTAAAAGTGGAAGCCATTTTGAAGTGATACAAGACTTTCATTGTGATTGAGACAAGGAGTTTAACCCATGAATTGTAGAAAATAGATTTTTGTTGTTTATATTCATATTGCTGATTACATAGGCAAATATTCATTTACCTTTTTAAAAGGGCAGTCACCAAATACACCAAATAGATGTCTAAGTCTGAAATCAAAGATTAGCTAAGTCTATGAAGTAGCTGAGATCAAAATTTATCAGACAAAGATCCAACAATCGTTAGCAGTTTAGTAAAAATGGAAGCCATTTTGAAGTGATCCAAGACTTTCATTGTGATTGAGGCAAGGAGTTTTCTAGGGGTAGTTCAATATTTGAGAAAGCTTATCAAATCATATTCCACAGTTGCAATGCTTTATATTCCCTGATGGCAATTGGTAAGTCTTTTATATGTGGTAGAATTCAACAAAAGGCATTTGTTTAGCTGAAGTAAAAGATTAGCAAGCCACTAATTTTGGCAATACCTAGCTTGCAACTACTATTTTAGGTAGAGACAAGTTTTAATGATTGTGTGTTGGAGGCTCTTTTATTACAACTATGTAAGCTTGTTTGTTGTCATTCAGATTTATTTCGTGGAGCACTTTAGATATATTGCTCACATAATGAATTGTATGTCTTTGTTTGAGCAAAAATTAACTATATCAATTATAAATTAAAAATCATATATCTATATCTACATATATAAAATATGTCTTTGAATGTTTAGTGTTGTGGTAGAAAAACTCCATTGGTGAGGTAGCCACCAAGGTTCAAACCCCTATTGGGCCATTGAGCTCGTCGGATTTCTACCTTTGTTGGGTTGTTGAGCTCGTGGGTTTGAACAAGTGTGGGGAGTGATGAACCCCCCGAAAATGGACAAAATAACAAACTTTTTCAACGTAGATTCCACATTTGATTCTGATTTTGTCTCAAACCAACCCTATTTCTAAGCAATTCAGTAATTCCATGCGTTTTTCTAGGGTTTTGCAAGTTTTTACAATGATTTTTTTCACTTTTTTGCCATTTCGGGGGTTTTTAACATTATTTTAACGTGATTTAAATGCAAAAAATCTTTCAAAATTGGGTAACACTCGGTCAACGATTTTTTCATGAATCGGGATTTTTTCGGGGAATAAATCGGCTAGCTCCAGGATTTAGGATTAATTGGGTATAATCACGATTTCTTGCAGACTATTGCTTCATTCAACTACTAACAGCTATCTATTTGGATTGTTGCTCTTAGTCCCACTTCATAAGTGGAAGAGGCTAGCTTGTCGCCTTTCTTATTTATTGTAACACTATCCTCCCGCTGAATAAGTGGTCGAGTTGATTGTAATATCATTTTCAGTCCTCCCACTAGATAAGTGGTCGAGTGATTGTTGTTATTTTCAGTTCTTTGGAATCTTGTAAATTGACCAGTTGCACCGCCAAACTATTGTAAAAGTTCTCTCACCCGCTGGACAAACGGAAGGGGCTGGCTTGCCGCCCAATATTGTAATTGCATTGTAATTTCCAGCAATTTATTGTGCTAACGATCCCCTTATCACCGTATGTTCTCACTTTCCCACATTGGGCTCTTGGTGATCAAAAAGTGGAAGGGTTACTTGTTGACGTGTTTTTTATGACGACGTCTAACACAAAATAAAGTTACCAACGGTCACCTTACTCTCTTATTTATTGTAACACTATCCTTCCGCTGAATAAGCGGTCGAGTTGATTGTAATTTCGTTTTCAGTCCTCCCACTGGATAAGTGGTCGAGTGATTGTTGTTATTTTCAGTTCTTTGGAATCTTGTAAATTGACTAATTGCACCGCCAAACTATTGTAAAAGTTCTCTCATCCGCTGGACAAACGGAAGGGGCTGGCTTGCCGCCCAGTATTGTACTTGCATTGTAATTTGCAGCAATTTATTGTGCTAATGATCCCCTTATCACCTTCCCACATAGGGCTCTTAGTGATCAGAAAGTGGAAGGGTTACTTGTTGACGTGTTTTTTATGATGACGTCTAACACAGAATAAAGTTACCAACGGTCACCTTACTCTCTCTTGATCAAAATTAGTCTGTATGCTAAGATTGCAAAAAAGTTCAAACGGCTAACTCCAAGGTTCCTTCAATGCATGGATGTGACTTAGTCAGTTGATGGGTTTGTTGTTAACCTAAGGGGCCTTACGCATTCGCTTGAAGAGGATAGTAAGTTCAAGATTTCTATACGAATGATTTGCAATAAAAGCTCTTTTTTTTGGGGGGGGGGATTTAAGATATGCGGAAAAGTAAATGAGGAAAGGTTTAGAGAACTAGGCTAAGGCTAATCTAATCCTATGAACACGGAGACGGAATTACTTATGCAAAATCCAACCATGCTTCGCTTTGTCAGCAATGCACAACTACACGAAGGCGGTGCAATCTTCAAAGTGTGTGTTAAAGATTTTCAAATCATCAATAGAAACCATCAAATTGAACAATCTCTATTGATAATCAAAGTTAAACATACACAAATAACGAAGACTCAAGCTAACTTTGCACAGTATGCAACAATCATCTGCACACCAAAAGTATGAGCACGAATCTTGCAACAAGCAATCCTATCAAATCCAGTCCATCTAATAACATGAAAGAAAATCTAATCTATGAAAAGAGTGAGACCATGCGAGCTCCAAAAACAACACAAGAACACACCAACAATAGAACAATGTATTAAGTGTTTGCTTCAAAAACTCTTAGCAACAATCTCAGACAATAATCTCTCCTCCTTTACAAATGAGGGGGGTCACCCCTTTATATAGGCTCCTGGCCTTGACCACATGCAAACCCTAAAGATTCCCCACTCAAGATACAACAAGGTGGGAATCAGCTATTAATGCCCACTAAGCCCATATACAATTATTCCAAAAGCCCAAAAATGGCGTCCATCAGTGCATTAAATGCACCCCACTACATCAAACATGCCCAAAATACAATAAACATTCCTATGCAAGAAATAAATGCCCATCATTCCCCATGCGACAGCTACATGCATAGAGAATATGCCATACAATCATTAATGAGACGGCTGCATGCAAGAAGAGTCCTCATGCATTCAACATGCATTGACCGAGCCGCCACTAAGAAAAAAATATTCCAGCAGTAAATATGCCGCCACTATTCAACCAAAAGATTTTCGTCCAAGAATGGACGACCATTATCCCATTCATTTATTGCATATGCAATGAATTTACTGATGACGACTTCCAGCTCTCCGATGGAGATACTTGGCACTTTTTCAATATCAAAATCCATCAAAGTAATTTCTTCCTCGCTCTTGGAAAAGAAGCTTTCCCATTCCATCATGATTTCTTGTGTCCTCTTCATTGTACTAGAAAATGAAGAAACATATGCAAAATGTTCCTTAGGGAATGAGCCTGCAAAAAAGAACTCGTGCAACTGAGATTTCAAGGAGTTCACTGTTACTCCATTCTCATTGATCTTCCTTGCGAACAATGCTTCAATTGCATTGATGATTTCTTCCCGCACCTTTCTGATCGAGTCCTTCAAAGTTAAAGACTCCATACTGAATTTATCAAAGGTGTTCTTTCCTAAGCAAACAATGCATAACCACTGGGGAAAGTCGTAAACCTTGTTCTCCTGAATTACTTTCCCATCAATTAGAATTTTCCTTGGAATCTTTGTCAGAACCCTGAGCTGCAGAATGGTTAAGTCCTGGTATATGTGAACATCTTCCCACAATCCTTCCGCTATCTCCAATTTGTTCAGAAGGGCTACGAATTTTGAATGAAGCTAAGCCAAGTCCTTGATGAATTTTCCCGCTTCAATGTAAACATACTCTATCCACTCCCTGGAATTTTGTGCCATTGCTCTAATTACTTCCACATCATCAACAACTTCCTTAGGAAGGGAAGGAGGAATGAATGAAGGACTTGCCTCCCTGAGTGGTCATTTAAAAATTCTGATGTACTCGCATAAAGCTTTATTTTCTTCCCTCAGCCTCTTGCATTTCACCTTTGTCTTCAACATCTTTTCTTTCATGGTCATGGAAGATCCTTTGAAGTCTCCAATTACTTGTCCCGTGGAAGCAGGACCAAGATCAACCTATCTGATAACATAATCTTCCTGCCTGATTTCATTCCTGTCCTTATCCACTGCAGGCTCAGCAATGTGCAGGGTCCGAGATCCAGATTCATCCCTCACAACCTTAGAAAATGTTCGGGGAGCCTTCCTTTCTGCTGGCTGATCCATCCTCTTCAACAAATCTTCTAATTCCTGAGCTAGATCGATTTCGTTTTTTGGTTCCTTCCTCAACCTCTCTATCAGCTAATCAGGAGCGGGAATGGAGTGACTATGGATTTCCATGTGCTCTTGCTCCTGTGATTCTTCCCCCATTTCGCCAAGGATGGCTTCCACGAAGCTATCCTAACGAGTCTCTTCCTTGAGTGGAGGACTTTCTTGTCTTTGACTTCTTGGCTAATTAGGTCTATGTGAAGCACTAATGCTGAGTATATCTGGTGTTGGAGTATTAACTGGAGGTGGATCTACTGGATGTGCAAACATCTCTACCTCATGTACACTGGAAGAACTTGTCAGTGACTGCACCCTTTCTACCCTTGCTCTCTTTTGCGGAGGTTCTTCCTATCGCACCTCTTGTTGAACTTCCTGTGCAACTTCCTGCTAGATATCTTTCTTCCTTGCCGTTCTTGGTCTCTTCTGAGCACTTATCAATATCAATTTGAACTTCTCCTTTCGCCTGGGCTTGTGAAGATCCTTCAGCTGTTTCACTATGGGAATCTAAAATTCCCATTAGCTGAAATGTCAAATGAACATTTCCTTCCGTCAACTTCCTTATCTGCCAATCAACCTAGTGCTTGGTGAATTTTAACACCAGCCTAGCCAGGACATTTAAATCATCAATTTCAGGCTCCGACCAATCTGGCAACTAAATGAGCTGATCTTTCACTTTCTCAAATTCAAGTTGCATTAAATCCGAATCCTATTTCACCTAATCCGGCACTTGGTAAATTTCACTTATCCTGATGGTGTCAAGGGGCAGTCTAGAATGCATTTTCCTCCAAACTTCAAGGTCATCCTCAGCACTTTCCCAATAATCTTCTAATTGAAATTTGTGTATGAATTTCACGCCAGCAACCTTCCTGATTTGGCAATAAGGATCATACTGAGCTCTGGATGTATAAAATGGTAAGCGATAGAATGCTAACTCCTCTGCTGCACTCTCAGCCGCTTCCAAACCTAGACACATTTCCATGAAATCACCTAGGACAACTGGGAATTCAATGGACTACTTCTTCTTTTGTAGCTGATCATAGGCTGTTAACTGCCTCATGAGTTCCAACAGTATGAATTTGTCTGATGGATACCTTGGCAACTTGTATGACTGAAATGAGAATCCTTGTGTCCTGATGTAGGTGAATTTTGGAAACTATAAGAACGTGGCTCCATACTTCTGAACCAAGGCCCTTGCTTGCGGTGACACCCTTACGTGCAATTGTTTCTGCATGAGCCGCGTCAAGTACATAGTGAAAGTGTCATTCTCCAGCCTGTAAGAACTAACATTGTGAAGATGCAGCTGAGGATAACACTCATGCACTTTCAATTGTGTTGGTCCGCAACCCATGATTCCACTCGCTGGCAGACCATCAAATCCTCCCCTTCGTGCAAGCATATAGATTACGTAGGATCTCATGAAGAAGGATTGAGACTTTCTTTCTTTCAAGTTCCTCAACTGTTCCTGCAAGTAATGACTAATCAATCCGGCCCAATCAACTAGCCCATTTGCATTCATGATCTCGCCAATGTAGAAGAACATCCATGTTTCAAAATTCACAATATGTGAACATCCCATTACCCTTCTCAGCATCTTTATCAAGTCCACATATTCTTGTTTGAACTCAAAGATAGTGAGTCTTTGGCATTTTGGAAATATGTGGCCTGGGCTTCAGCAACCATTGCTTGTTGATCATGTCAACACACCTGGCAGGACCTGCGTCATACACTGCCTGAGCTCCGCTGATAGTCCTGTACATCATGGAATGGTGTGAAGGAATTCCGAAAGCTTCACCAATTGACTCTGGAGTCAATGTCGCCAGCAGCCTGCCATCTGACGTTGAAATTGTCTTCCGCTCCCGATTATAATGCTTTGCACACTCCAGAATCAAATCTGGACATTGAATATTAGAAGGAAAACCAGTTGCCGCAACAATTTCACTCTTGACAAACTTGACAATCGTTGGTGATGGATTATGTCCTGCTGTCCCGAACATTCTGATCTTAAAGGCAGCCAGGTTGAATGTGCCCAAATTTGTATCGCTGATTTCCTTCTATCTGGAATTCATCTGGGAACTAGGAAGGAAGCCTTTCATCTCTGCCTTGATCAATGCTTGCCTGGTGATGGTAGTTGTCTTGCTTGATTCCGCCATCCTGAAAAGCACCTTGAAAATGATGAAAAATTGACTAAGTATGACCTTTCTTCACTTTTCCAATTCTTCTTTCTCAAAACCTGCACGTGAGAAATGAAATACTTCTCCATCCTTGTATAGAATTCTTCAAGTCGTACTGCTAAGTTAGGATGCATTAATTTGGCAACTGAATTTATTATGCGTCATACTTTCCCAATCACTACGCCATGCAAATGGAACTTCCCTTGTAATTGAGTTCGAATTTGGAAGTTTCACTTAATACACATAGTTATGCATCATACTTAGAATATTCCCTTTGCCAACTCATTAACTTTCCATTCTTTCAAATTTCGAAGGGAAATTGGAAGATTCTTCAAGATTCGCTTGATTCTCCATCCTAGCTTGACTTTTCCTACTTCAGAGGGAATTTTCCATGCTTCTTCGACATCCCCTATTTTTTAGGGATCCTCCTAAAATTTAGAAGCCGGGTCCATCAGATATAGAAATATCTCACGATTTCAAATCCATGTAAATTTCCAAATTCTGATAAGATTCGGTGTCTAAAAATGGAAATTTCAAAAAATTTCCAGAGGGGATTTGTGTTTTTCATTCCTCCTTGACCCTTGAATTTTCATGCCTTGACAATTTTTTGAGTTTTCAAGCTTAAGCATGGAATTCATGGCGGAATTCATCACTTCCTTGATTCTCCTTGACTTGGCCATTTCAATCGTTCTTTTCTAAGCCAAGGTGCAATTCTCCTAAGGCAAGGAACTCACAACTTCTTCAATTCTTCTTGCACATTTCATTTTGGCGCCTTATCCGAGTGTTGGGGCGGAATTTTCACCAAGGCATGGATTCTTGCAAAATTTCAATTCCTCCATGCACACTCCATTATTGTGCCCTTCCTTGTCTTTGGGCGGAAATTCTTCATGGAGGAGGAATTCATGATCTTGCCTATCCTTCCTTGACCCTTCCATTTTGGCGCCCTCCTTCACTTTTGGGCGCTATTCTTTACTATGCATCTTCATAATTTCCACGCCCTCCATGGAATGTCCATTTTGGCGCCCTTCTCTAGCTTGGGGCGGATTTTTTATGGTGAGGAAGAATTTAGCAACTTTGGATTTTTTCCTTTGCTTCCCTTGGTTTTGTGCCTTCCATCATCGTTGGGCGCCATTTGACTTGGCCATGGAATTTCAACATTTCCATGGATTCTTTGTACCCCCCAATTTAGCGCCCTCCACAGTGCTTGGGCGGCATTTTTCACTTGCCATGGAATTCAATGTTTTCAACGCTCTCCATGTTGACCTCATTCTAGCGCCCTTTGACCCTTTTGGGCAAGCTTTTGGTGGTGAGGACGAATTTGGCAATTTTTGTCCATTCTCCATGAGTGTGCTATTTTGGCGCCCTCCTTCACTTCTAGGCGGCATTTTTGCTTTGGTCAAGGATTCATCAAGTTTCCATGCATTCCAAGGACCCCCCAATTTGGCGCCCTCCACAGTGCTTGGGCACTATTTCACCTAGGTGAAGGAATTCACAATTTTTTTTCCTCCTTCCATGACACTTGAGTTTTGGCACCTTCCTTCCATGTTGGGCGCAATTTTGACTAAGGAATTCATTGATTTCTCATCTTTCCATCTCCACCCGAGTTTGGCGCCTTGGATTGCAATTTGGCATGGGTGAAGGAATTTCACTTGTCTTGGATTCTTCATGAACTTTGATGAATTTCTGAGCTTCTTCCGGATCAGGTTACCATATATGGATTTGAGGTGATTTCCCGGACACAGACAAATTTCTCGAGCTTTCCACTTCAGGAATGGGCTTTCAAGACTCGGCCGTTTTTTGACTCTCTCTGTTTGCTTTCTGATTTTCCAAAATTAGAAGTAGTCGTGAATGCTTGGCCTTCATCACTTTGTCTAAATGGTCCTGCCAAAAATGAGCTTCCAAAAATAGAAACCTTTAGAACGTCAGCGTTAGACTCCTAGAACAGGACACAGAATGACTTTCTATAAATAGAAACTTACTAAAAATAGAAATTACTAAAAAAAGTAAGTTTGATTTTTGGCAAAATAACTCATTCCGGGACTCAGTAAAATCCCTAAAAATAGGAACTTTCTAAAAATAGAAAGTTGCTTTGTTTTGGCTCAAATTTTACTGGTAGGTTACTTGAAGGGCCCTGATTCTAGTTCCATGTTCAGTTTTTCCAAAACCCTAGCAGAAAACCCTAAAATCTAGGACTAAAGGCAGAAACCCTAAAATTGACGAAACAGGCCCTAGACTTCACCAAAATCACTCAAACGAAAAGCAAACCTAACCAATTTGACCCCACTCACTCGCAAAGCGGAAAGACTGACGAGATTGCCACCAAAAGACCCCAAAAACCAAAACAAAAGACCGAAAGGGCCTACAAAGTAGGGGGTCCCCATCCGGGATGGGGTGATGTGTGATTAGGTCACAACATTACTTTCAGCAATGTTGGATTATCATTATCTAACCCTAATGGGTGTTTGTGTTGATTGTAATTGTGAAAAATCAAAAAAAAAAATAAGGGGTATGTTTCAGTAGACCACAATGCCCTCAGGAAAAGATCTTGAAGGCAAGACATTAATTTTCAGACTTTCTCCTCTTAGCGGCTACCCAATCACAATTAATATGTGATCAATCAAGCAGTATTTTCTAGTTCTTTCGAGAATACAGTCATCTCATTCATGATGTCCAGATCTTCTTGTTTCCTTTACCTGATATTTAACCTTGCCACATAGATCATTACTTTTACCTTTTAAGCAATCTTTAGAAAGACTCACTTCTTCTCTAATGCAAACTCTCTATTTTACGTCTAAGAAAGAGCCTCTCAAACTATCATGACTTATATTGGATAGATGCTCAAATCATAATAACCTTTATACAAATCACACCATTTGGAAGATATTATTAATTTATTTTTGAGTGAATTAATCAATGGTTCTTGTGAAGTTGGCCATATTGAGACTTATAATCGCTGATCACTCGTTGTGTTGGTTGAGTTCCTGCCATAAAGGAAGTCAACAATATTGTAAAAGCTTGGTCGCCTTAATGTTTGCTAACTTAATCATAAGACCTTATTAATTGTTTCTTCTCCTTAATAAAAGATTGCTGCATTTTAACGCTTCTTAATCAGTGCCATATATAACTGGCTGAGCATATTAATCACTTTGTCTAATGAATTTGCTATTTGACTTCTAATCACTCCAGTCACTCTTTAAACATATCTGTCTGAACCCGCTGTCTTCATTATTCTTTCATGTGTAATCACTGTATACTGCCTTAAAATCAAATGCTTGTATTGGACAATCACCTATCTTTCAATATATTAACTGTTGTTTGTTCTAAACAGCAAACGTCTTAATATAGTCGCTGTCTTTAAACATGAGTCTTTTTTCTCCTTATTTAAGTGTCACTGCTGCTCATATCAAATATCATCGCTGCTTTTATTAATCTCTCCCTTGTTAATATTATTTCAGATACTAATCATTTTCTAAAGTTCCTTTAGCATATGTGATTCTTTAGCATCTTGTATTTGATTACGAGATCCACCATAATGATCCATTACACACCATGTCATCACTTTTTACAGTGATGTAGTCTTTGCCTCAATTCTCTCTTTTTAATCTTCTAAATGTTGGATTTCAAATGGGCAAATTCTTTCTTTCAATTGTTCCAATCAGATGTGGCTCCAAGACAATTCTCTTGATTCAAAACTGCCCTCCATTTTCTATTGCCTCTCATATGTCTCCCTTATCTGTTCCTTGTTTGTA
Source organism: Cryptomeria japonica (assembly GCF_030272615.1). Classification (NCBI taxonomy): domain Eukaryota; kingdom Viridiplantae; phylum Streptophyta; class Pinopsida; order Cupressales; family Cupressaceae; genus Cryptomeria; species Cryptomeria japonica. Next base: position 19,257,204 of record NC_081407.1, read on the forward strand.
CATAGTCAAACCATAATTAAGTGGACTCTTCTTGACTTCCTCTTCACATAGAAATCTCTTCTTGTCATAATACGTCTTTAAAACATTTTCTATTAATAACAATTCTTGAATGGATAATACGCTCTCCTTTAACATTAACAATAATGATGGCAATTGTTATGTCTATCAATCTTTGCACTATGAACGCTTGACATCAATGACAACATTTCCAACAATGTACTTAGACACCTTAACTTTGACATCAATGGCAAAGGGATGTAACTAACTTCTTTCCTTCATGGTGTGATTCTTTCTTTGATGCTCCCCCTGTCTATAAGGCTCCCCCTTGCTTTAATACTCCTTTCTCTTAGTTTCTTGATCTTTTGTATTTTGATATGCTTGAGTGACAAACTTCTCTCTTGACATCAATGCCATCATTCTTTTTTGTTTGAATCTTTCCTTACATAGACACAATCTGCAATCTTCATGTATTCACTGGGTGAACACTACCACCATCAGATTTTTCCAAGCTGAAGCCCTTGAGAACACCAATAAGATGATCCAACGCACAAACTCTTAGAATGGCACTTCCTTGCTTTCTCCAATTCCTTCCTTAAGGAGACAACTTCAAGATCTAGTTTATCACAAGCCAATTCCTTTGCCTTGAACTGATCTTTCATGACTTCCTCAATTCGTTGGGCCCCTTCTAGTTGGACTTTTAGGTCTTCAATAATTTTGTTTGACTTTTATAGGGCTTCAAAAACTTCTTGAATTTATATCTTGTTTTTGCGATCCTCTTCTTTAGTTTCTCATTTTGTTTGTGTTCATAGAGAAGTTCTTCCTCTTCTTCATTGCATGCCTCATTCAGTTCTTCTTCTTCTTCATATGTGTTGGATCCTTCTTTGAACCTTACATCAAAATGAGCTTCCTTCGCATCCAGTTCGTTTTTTCAAGCTATTGCTTGGATTATCTTCTTCTAACTCTATATCAAGATTCCCTTCCCCTTTTATCTTCTCCTTTCTTTCACTCACAAGGTCATCTCCATTTGTGATGATGTCATTTTCTATTGCCATGTGCTTTCCAAGTGCCACCTCATCACATATGCTACCTTCTATGTTATCACTTATATCTGGTGTTTATTCATCAATTTTTTCCTTTTCGTTTTCCCATATGTGCTCACAAGATATACCTTCAAGCGGTTAGGCTTTACAGAAGGAACCCATTGTGATACCAATTGAAGAGCACACGAATATACTGAGGGGGAGAGGGGGGGTGGGGGGTGGAGGGAGGGGTGTAGGGGAATCAATATATTAATGAACTTTATCCTTTTAAAACTTGATTGAATAATAGTAATGCCTTTTAAATCTTAATCAACACATATGCAAGTTTTAACAAATAAGAACACCAAAGAATACAATGTTTACGTGGAAACCCTAATGGGAAAAACCACGACAATAAATGCTCATATGAATATCTTCTTTTACAATATTTGTAGTCACCATCCCACTGGAAGCACCAACTCCCACTTTTAAATCTGTAGGCACCAACCTAATAGAGGCACCAACCCCTAGTTCAATTTGTGAGCACCAACCCACTGGAAGAACCAACTCCAAATGTGGGGCAACAACCTCACCAATACGAGTTTCCACCTTAACAATGTTGCTATCTTAATGGATGATGGACAATTGCAAACTCCTCCATAACTTATATCTTCTTCAATAGATGACAAAAACTCTTTCTATGCCTTCACAAAATTCCTTTCTTATTACCTTCCTAATCTGCTCAGCCTCTCTTCACAAGTCTTCTTAAAAATCTCTTCTCAAATCTGATATGAAGTTTCTCTTATATGTGCTTTGAATCTTCCCCAAATTCTCTTCTTAACCTGCTATCAATATGCTGAATAATATCTTCAATCTTTCTTCTAATCGGTGTGTATTTCTTTTGCATTCATTCAAACACCATACAATGTTCTTCACAAATCTGATATGATCTTTCCATTTACAACCCTCTTAAAAACTGCTGTATATATTGATTGTCTTCAAGGCACACACACTACTCACAAATTCTCCTAAAATCTGTTCATAAACCTTCATAAACTCACTCACAATTTCCTCATAAATCTGCTCATGAAATCTTCATAACCTGCTCATAAAGTCTTCACAAGTCTACATATACTCTTCTTTTAAATCTGCAATAATCTTCACACAGATTTTCTCCAACTTTCTGCAATACTCTTCATATCCTTTACATACATTTCTATGTTATATTGCTCTAGATCTGCTCTGCTTAGAATGATATCTCATTGTATTTCATTGAGTAATACATACTTCTCACTTATCTCCACACTATATTATTCCTTTTTATATTCCCATCTCGAAATGAAGTGATGCATCTCTTTGAATAGATCTCTTTTCATAGACATGACCTTTGTTATGAAATGGTTACCAACTCCATTAATGTTTATGGATGCATTTATTGAGTTCTTTGCTAACATTAACATTTCCATTCTTTCATATATCAATTACTGCCCCTCGACCCCACGGGGGCGCTGCCCCAGACCCCAGTTTATTTGTGAGCTACAGTACACTTGTTGGAGTTGGGCGAAGGGCATTAGAGATGTCATGGTAAGTGTTGTGGTTGTCCGTACTGTGAGAAAGAAGCCTGCAGCTAAGCATTGGCGGGGAAGCCATAAGCCGTAGAGGGAGACGGATTTGGAGGTTGGGAACAAACAAAGTTTGAGGGAAGGCATTGCAGGTCCACGCAGTTGTATGACACCAGGGAGTTGTTCAGTTCAGTTATTAGCCTTTGGAGAGTGTGATGGAGGATTTGAGGTGTCTCTTAGCCTTTGTGCCAGCGGGTTGTGGCCACCTCCAAGCAGGAATGGTACGCTTTGAGGAACTTGGAGTATGTCTCGGCTGGACGTGAGGTTGCCTTGGTGGATGCAGAGAGGGCTCGGGAGGAGCTGACCACCAGGTTGGAGGCAGTACTAGCGTGAGACGTAGCTCAGCGTACCCAGGAGTTGGATGCCGAGAGGGCAGCGCGGGTGGCTATCTAGGACAAATTGGCTAGGGAAGACAGAATCATTTGAGTAGCAGTTGGTGGAGGCTAAGACTGAAAAGCGTGTTTTGCAGACAAGTTTGGTTTAGGCACAGGAGGACTTTGATGTCAAAAGAAGCAATAATGGTGAAATCTGCACTTGAGCATCAGATGGTAGCAGAAAAGGGTTTTCAAGCAAGGACGCAGGAGGTGTATAAGTTCCAGGCTCGACTGGCATCAGCAGTTCTGTTTAATGTCATTTCTATTTTGTATTAAGTCGTTCGGAGACGACTTCTTTTCTTTTGGGGGTGATGATGTTGGCGGCAATATTGTACACGGAAATAAAACTAGTTAATTAAGTTGTAATTGTGTTGGTTAGTTGGCAACCGAGGGGTGGTAGTTGCGGTGCGACGGTTGGCACTCGCACCCCCTCGGCATCTTTATATACTTCCGAATGTAACTTGTGTAGGACACTTATGAATGGAATAACATCTCTTATACTTGTTTGATATCTATGGCGTTATTCTGCATTACGTGCTTTATGTTTTAAGCTATTCACCCGAGAGGGTAAACATCCATAACGCCAACTAAACTCAATGCTACAAACAAATGCCAAGAAAAAAACTAACCCTGTGCTCTCCAAGATCTTTGGAGTCCCCTCACCAATACCAATTAGCCTATGAGAACTCAGGAAATGGGCTAATGGTCACCAAGCTGACTAGGCTTGAGAAGAGGACATTACAGTATACTAATCCAGAATTTCTTACATTCATTCTACAAATTTTGTAGATTAATACACTAATTTGCAATTTGTCCTCCAATCTTCCTGGGATCCAAATCAGCAACTCTTGGAAATCCTTGTATACCAATATGTTCCCAAACAATACGGTAACATTGTTTGAAAATTTATACCAATGAGAAAACAATAACTCGAACTCAAACCACCAACATTGATAAACATGTAAGTAAATAGTTGGGTTTGTAGGCTAACTATAGAGGGTGTTATCCAATCCTGCTGAATGGCACACAAAACAGAGTCAATATCAATCATTGGTGGCAGAAGAAAAGAAGACTTTGTAATAATTTCAAAATCAACCACAAATAGCAAATAGGATTGGCTATTGCAAGGTACAGCTTAGCATGTGAGTTCCTAAGAAAGTTCTCATAAAGTAAAGACCAAGTAAATATATGTAAGGATGAAGGGAAATAATCAAAAGCAAAAAGAGCAAAATCACTCATTGGACACCACGTACCTCATAGCTTGGAAGATGAAGTAAATATTACAAGAACAGTAATATTAGACATTGAACGAAAAAGAAAAAAAAAACTAATACCTTTTGTTGAGTTTTGATCAGATTTGAGTATGCGGGGAATTTTAAATTTTAGTTGTGCTTTGTTCTCAATCTAATATTAATATATGATTGGTCTGAATATATCTTTGTTCTTGTCACAGAATATATATTCAACCTGTCTGTGGTATATGAATATGGATATCGATCTGCAGTAAGTGTTTGCACGATATCCAGAAGTATGTCAATACAGTCTGATGTGATTCCTATGTTGATCTGCAGATCCACCGTATGCAGAAGTATATTTCTTGTTGATCAATGAAGGTATCTGTTATGCATAGTTTGAGATGTTGTTCCTTCGATATGCTATCGAACCAATACAATATGCGGTTGGCACAATATGCAGAAAAGTATTCTACGATACTTATCTATCAACTACAGTTGTCTATCACCGATTGCTCTATGCTCGATCTGAAACAATAAATATGATTTGCTGATGTCTATAAACAGTCTGATTGCCACCGTCTGTGATTCTAATCTCCCCATTTTTTTTTCAACAATGAAGGCAAGACTGATTATATGAATGCCCTGAAGGGAGTCGACTATCCTCAGGAGGATGCGACTGTAGTTAAGAGTCGCAACCTTCCAATAGGGTGACGGGATATATTAATTATTAGTTTGTTATGCATTAACTATTGCTAACTAATGATCAATCGGATATACCACTTTAGCACAATATTGTTTGTTTATTAATTCCTTATTAAGCATACACATCGGTTAAGGTATAGCTGTGGTTAATCATGAATAATCAAAATACAAAATGTGTAAGGCCGATAGGCCATTCACACATTTTGTTCTGCAGAGTTGGTTAGAAGGAGACCGACTGACGCTATATCACTAACACTCCCTCTTGGCTAGGGAGGAATCCTTCTTGATCTTCACAAGTCACATCACCTCATTGTGATGACTAACACAATGTCTCTCCTCATGTGAATGAGAGAAGCTTATCACCTCACCATGATAACATATCACTTCATCATGATGGTTGACCACAAGGGCTACATCCATATGTGGGAAGGAGAGATATCACCTCACCGTGATATCAACCATCATGGCTTCTCCATAGATATCACCTCACCGTGATATCAACCAATATGGCATATCCATAGACATCACCTCACGTGACATCCACCATTATGGTTTATACATAGATATCACCTCACATGATATCAACCATTATGGCATATACCATAGACATCACCTCACATGACACCCACCATTATGGTTTATACATAGATATCACCTCGCGTGATATCAACCATTATTGTGAAATCGTCACCTCACAATAATGGTGAGATGTACAAGTGTTCATCATTGTGAGATCGTCACCTCTCAATGATATTCACCATGGCTCATCCAGAGGGTAAACACACAAGTACAATAAAATCATCGCGGACTCTCTTACGTGATGTTTGTCATGGCGTCACACACATGACATCCACCATGAACCATATCAGAGGGTGTAGATAAGGGCTTTCACCTTAAGTCTCCCTCAAAGAGAAATGCAATAACAAGAGTTTACACTTTAAACATCTTATAAAAAGAAGAATACATTAGTACAAAAAAAATATAAACAAATCAATGATGCTAAGACTCAATCTCAACTAGGGCTTCATTTTCCACCATACCAAGTTTACCTCGAAAGTACACAAACTTTATTCTGAAGAGAGGCTTGGTGAGAATGCCTGTCATCTGCTCATTAGTACTAATGTATCTTAACTGAATAACATACCTTTCCACCATGTCTCTAACATAGTGATACTTGATCTCCACATACTTTGACCTTTCATGAAATACAAGGTTGGAGTCTGCATCACTCTTGGTGTATTTCAAGCTCACCAAGTATTCATCTGTCCAAGAATATCATGACTTAGGAGTCAGCATAAAGGCCTTCCAGCCTTACATACATGGGGCTCCATCCCATGAATCATAGTCCTTTGACAGATCACTAGAGAAACCATCTTGACATGGTCCACTCCCTCTAAACCAATATGACCAAGATCCTTGGATATCAATCGAAGCACATCCTATTAGTTGCTCCCTCTGTCACGGAAGCATCCCCTGCTCACATGGTCCCAATCATGGAAGATATCTTGCTTCAAGAGACTCTCATCATCTGGTATGATCCTGTTGTGACCATTTCACACATCGCCCCATTGCAAATGGGGACCCCCTCTTTTTGCTCGTTTTTCGCTCGCTTTTCGCTTCGCTTTTAGGATTTTGTTAGTTAGTCAGTTGTCTGGATTTAGGGTCTACCCTTAGGGTTTTAATTAACGTCTTTTCAAGCCAGAATCCAGTCAGTTTTGAGAGCTTTTGAGCTTCCTTTTCTAGGATGCAAACTTTGAATGCAATGATTTCGCCAAATTGGTCTATTTTCAATTGGAATTTTGAATGCAGAGCTTAAATTTGTCTAAGTGTTGAAGGTGAAATGTGAATTTTGTCCAATTGACTAATTTTGACCAAATTTTGACTTTTTTGATTTTTGATCCCAGGCATTGAGAATGATTTGTTTTCGCCTCGTGAATTGATAAAATGTGTAAAATCATGATATTTTGGCCTGTAGGAGCAAAATCGCTCCTGTCCCTCAGTGAAGGACCGGAGCTCGTTTTCAAATATCTTACTATTCCTGCAGGACCAAGATGAATTTCGAGTTGGAAGTGATCAAGGAAGGCGTGATCTTTCCGTTGAATATAAATTGAAGATTTTCACGAACACAGAAATACCTCCAGGAGAAAAATCGCTCCTGTCCCTCAGTGAAGGACCGGAGCTACAGATCAAATATTGCTTTGTCCTTGCAGGATTCCAACGACTTAACAATTTGAAGAGGTCCAAGGGAAGATGTTTTATCAAATGAATATAACTTGAAGAGCAAACATGAAGAAAAATGGTCCAGAATGCCAAAATCGCTCCTGTCCCTCAGGAAGGGACCAAGGCGAAATACATTATAGCTCCCGTCCCTCTCCAAGGGACCAGAGCGATATTCTTCATAGGACAAAATTCAGGCAAAGATCAAGGCAAGTTTGTGTTTGATGGCAAGGAAGACGATGAAATGAACTCATTGAAGACAAATTGAAGATTTTGAAACGTCAGCAAGGACCCAAAATGCCTAGTTCGCTCCTGTCCCTCAGGAAGGGACCAGAGCGATTTTTGTTATGCATGATTTTCTTGTCCAGTTTCAATCGATCCCAAGGCATGGATGAATGGAAGGGCGCATTACGAACCCGTTGAATATAACTTTGAAGGTGATACAGTGAAATGAAGACCACAAGAGCTAGAATCGCTCCTGTCCCTCTCCAAGGGACCAGGGCGATATGATGGTGATATTGCTTCTTATTCAAGTTTAAAACCGTTCCTCCAAGATCAAGACCTTCCAAGATGAGGAACAAGGAGGCAAGGACGTTTCAAGGCATTTCAATCAAGCACAAGTTACCAAGGTCATCACATTGAAGGAATTTGCACTCTAAGACCCAGTTCGCTCCTGTCCCTTAGGAAGGGACCAGGGCGATATTTCCATAAAGGCATGAATTTCAAAAGACAAGCAAGTGTCAAGCTACCAAGAGAATCGAAAGGACGTCATTTCACGCATTGAAGATAATTGCAAGTTGAAGAAAACAAGAACAAGCTCACAATGTTGAACTTCGCTCCTGTCCCTCAGGAAGGGACCAGAGCGATATTGGGTATATTGATCAACTTATGCAAAAATGACGTTAAGACAAGACTTCACAAGGTCGTAAGGGGTTCAAGGTGTCTATTGAAGGTGATATATCAAAGTTTGGAATGTCCAAATGTTGTCAAACAAGCTAAAAAGCTCATATCGCTCCTGTCCTTTGGACAAGGACCAAGGTGATTTCATCAAAAACACTCATACTCCTTCAAAGTCAAGGCAAGGCGAGGATGGACAAGGTAAAAGACGCCATTTGGAAGGCAATAAACGATGAACAAAGGTTAGATGTTTACGAATTTGAGCCAGGACATGGAGATCGCTCCTGTCCCTCTCCAAGGGACTAGGGCGATGTTAGCCAAAACACATGATATCCTTTGAAAATCACGTTAAGATAAAGACGCACAAGGTTTTAAATGGCATTTGGAAGATGATACAAGGAAAAGTTCATATCAAGATGGAGAATTTCAAGCAAAAACCTTAGGATCGCTCCTGTCCCTCTCCAAGGGACAAGGGCGATGGTACATCCAAAACCACTTATGCGCACATGCAAGGCGATCTAACTTGAAGGACCCGATAAAATGGGTGATTTGAACGTGGAAATGAAGAAGTTGAACGTGGAAGTTACAAGAATCATGACAAAAAAGGTGAATCGCTCCTGTCCCTCTCCAAGGGACCAGGGCGATGAGGTACGTCTACTCCATTTTCAAAATTTGGCGCTCAAATGAACATTTTAAATTTACCTTAAATGCTAAGATCGATGAGTTTTGAAAATCCTATTAAATTAGCATTTAAAAAATTGCGTTTGGCATTTATTAATTATTTTGCCTTGTTTAAAAATCGAAATTTATTAATTAAAAATAAAAGGCATTTAATAATTAATTAATTAATCAATTAAAAATCGAAGGGAGCGCTTAAATATGGAGGTCGGCCTTCATTATTTAATTAAAAAATCGTTTAAAAATTGCTTTATTTCACAAAAGTCGGCCTTAGGGTGAATGGTGAGGTGAGCGCTATAAAGGGAGAGTGAAATCTTCATTTTCACATCATCATTTTACCTATCTCATATGCGATCAAAGGGAGAAGTGCGAATATCATCCAAAGGTGGCGCTAATACTTCAAAGGTGGTGCGAAATTGTGTTTGAAGAAGTGCGAATATCATCCAAAGGTGGCACTAATACTTCCAAGGTGGTGCGATATTTGAAGATCTATATTGAGCGAATTTGCCAAGATTTGAAGGTCGCGTTAAGGGCGATATTTGAAGATCACGTCGAGGACAAAGGTGGCGAAATTGATTTCTTGAGGAGATCACGTTGAAGATCATTTATACCTCAATTTTGCCTAGGCGAATTTTGTCCTTTTTGCATTTTAGAGTTAGCTCTCTATTGAGGTATGGCGATTTGATTTTTATTGTTTTATTTATTCATCGTCATATTTTAAATTTTGAGTTATTTTGAATTTTGAATTCCTAGCTCAATCGTTTTATTTTAGGAAATGATAACTCAAAGACTTATCATGAAGTTTCCTAAAATCTATTCTCTAACCTATGTTATTTATTGCAAAATCTAGCTTCTCATTATGAAATGTTGTGTAGGTATGGCGACCCCGAAGGCGGGAGCATCCACCAGTCGCTCAGCTCTCATGAAAGAAGATCAGAAGACCGAAGAAGTGGAGACCAAGATCGTGTCGAAGTGGAACAACATTGGAGATACCAACTTGGGGAACTTCAGCACGAAGAAGTTTCGAGAGGTCCCTTACATTGGTAAGCCATCACCTGTCGCCCGGAGAATAATCGAGAGTGGTATCATTAAGGCGGCCGGCTTTCCTCCAGCTGTTCAGTGCCACGAGTTGATGATCGAGTGTGCTCGTCACTATGATCCACAGTCCAGGACGATCGTGTCCAAAGAGGGAAACACTTTGGCGTACCTTTCAGAGGAAGCTATAAGTGAAGCTTTCCATCTTCCAGAGCACAGGGACATGATATACAAGAGCATAGAGGGAGCCAGATCAATGTACGAAGATGATCCAGATGCTTGTCTAAGCATTATCAATAAGAACTGGCTACTCAAAAGCCGTCCCCGTCTGAGCAAGGTCCCGAACACACCACACAGGATTGATTTCCAGGAGGAGTACAGAGATTTAATTACCATGCTCAACCGAGTTACAGGAGCCCCTCATGCCTTCTATTTTGAGAAGTGGATGTTTTACTTCATCCAGGTGATTGTTCAAGGGAAAGGTACGATACATTGGGCTAGGATGATTAGCCATTGCTTGGACGTACAGTTGAGGAGACTCAAGGCTACTAAGTCCTTCCACATGAGTTCATATGTCATCTATGCCTTGATCAGGAGTGTTGAATACGCAGGACTACCTCACAGAGGAGTGATTGGAAGAGGACCCGGCGAGGTCAGAGCTTGTGATTCCTACGCCTACTTGCATCATCCGCCAGGGAGCAACTATAAGTTGGTTAACGATACTTTCACGATGAACATCACCAGGACGCTGCAAGGTGGAATTCACAACAGATTATCTCAGGATGCCCAGGAATTCATAAAGAGGTACGGTGCTTGGTTCATTCAGTTTCCCAAGTTCACTTATATTAGAGTGCATGGATGTCCTTTACCACCATACATGTTGCCGAGATATCCGACAAACAGAATTGTGTTACTTGAAGTAACAAGACAGTTGGCAGCATATGTGAAGGCATTCAGACACAGACATCAGAATGGAGTTCCAGTACCTATCATTTTGGGTAATTCAGTTGAGGTATGTCCTAATGCTTTAGCTATGGATGACGCAGAGAAGGAGTTAGCCTTGTATTCTTTTTCATCTTTTGCTTTGAGAGAAAGCTTTGATCCACGTGGACATTTAGAGGAGACAGTCGGCAGGAAGTTTAGGCATGAGTACCAGATTGAAGATTTTATGATGAATCTCTTAGATGATCTTGAAGTGAAACGAAAAATGCATTCTAGATTGCCTTTGGATTTCATCAGGAAATGCAAGATTTATAGAGTGGCCGACCAAGCTCAGGACAGTGGCAGACATATTCAGTCTTCCTATGATCGAGAAAGCAAAACAATAAGGTTGGATTGGAATGAGCCCGAGGTCGTGGATTTAGATGCTTTGATGGCACCAGTCTTGTCTTGTACTCGCAGATGGGTAGACGTTCAGCATCAGAAGTTGAGAGAACAAGGCGTAGCTATGTCTTTCACTTTGGAAGAAAAACCAGCTGAAGGTGGAGCTAGTGTGAGTGAAGGCAATCCTAATCCTAGGAATTCAGGTGAAGGTAACCTTCGATGTGCCAGTGAGGGCAATCTCCATTCAAGAGGTTCGAAGAGGAAAGAGAGACCTGGAAAGAGAGAGTCTTCCAAGAAGAAACAAGAGGCTAACAGAGATCGATCATCCGGTACTTCTTCTAGACCTGAGAAGAGAACAATTCAAGTTGAAGAATCCATGGAGTCTATGGTACAGAACGATAGGCAGGAGGAAGGACAGGCACAGCATGGGTCACCAGATGGATCTCTCCAAGACTATGAGTTAGATGAAGACAAAGAAGACAATGAAATGACATCTCCTCCCAGACAAGAAGAAATAGTGCATAAAGAGATTCAAGTTCAAGAAACAAGATCGATTATCCCAGATTGGTTGAAGGAAAGATTAACCAAGGTGATCGTAGTAGAGGACGAGGACAATGCAATTGATTTAGAGAGCCTTGTTGGACGCTCACATGAAGTAACAGAGAAGAGAAAGGCTACCAAGATGTCCAAGATGATTCGAGATGAGACTGGATCCAGGAAATTGCAGATAGCTACACCGGCAGCAGACAAATATGAAGGTGAGATCCTAGCCGAAGAATATGATATACAGACTTTTGAGTTAGGACCATCCACAGCAGAGCAGACTTTAGATGATGCTACTGATTCATTTGAGGCATTGAAAGACAAGCTTAGAGAAGAAATGGAGAAGAATAGAAACCTTGAGAGAGAGGTCGGTGCATGGAGGACATATTTCAGTCACATCAATGAACCTTTGGGACGTCAGGATCCAGCTAGATCACCAGTGCAAGCACTTCCACTTCAATCAATCAATGAAGCAGAAAGATTCAGGAACATGGTCCAACGTACAAGTAATTGGATGGATAGATCTCATACAGTGGCTATAGAATTTGCAACAAGGATGATGAAGATTATTCATCAAGCTATCCAAGTTCTTGAGATGATCCACAATTTGATGATAACAGTAGTTGCATTCGCCCATACCAAGGATGTTATCATTCCTGTCTTGAAAGTTATCAGACACACATCAAGGAAGATTTTAGCGCAGGAGAGGATCTTGGAGGGAGAACCTCACAGTTTGTTTCATTGGTCAACCTTACTCCATATGAAGAATGTTTTCTTTGAAGACATCAGTACTAGATGTGGCCAAGTTGAGGAGGTGATCAATCCTATCCAGGACAGAGTATTTGAGGTACTTCGTACCATTCTTGGCAGAAGAATCGAGGTCGAGACAGATGTGGATATGCAGGAACTAGAGGATAGAATCAAGGTCATCTTTTGCAAGGACGCAAATGTTACAGATGAGCAGTATGATCGGATGTTTGCCACCATGCTCCTGATTGAAAGGACGAAGGAACTTGAATCTACTTGGGACGCAGCTCTTCTAGATGCATTCGATCAGGTCATCCACTTAGAAGAGAGTATGAAGAATCTTCCCGAGATTCCAATCGCAGAAATCGAAGGAATCGTTTCAAGATTCATTGCATATGCTAAGAAAGAGAATTGGAAAGGGAATAAGATTCTAGATGAAAGGTTGTTACAGATGACATGACATCTTATTTCTCATTGGTTTATGTCTCCTAGGTTTTTGTGCCAAAATTTAATATTTGGCTATGCATTAAATATTGTTCAGTAAAAAGGAGGCCATTTGTAACAAACCCTAATTAGGGTTTAGGTGTCATAATCTTGACCGTTGATCTACTTTCGATCCGGACCTTTCATTGTAACTGGGGATGCTATTTATACCCCCATTTTTCATTTCATTTAAAATAGTTAATAGTGTAATAGTCAATAGTTGATGTAAGAGGGATTAGAGCTAGAAGCAATTTTATTTTGTAGCAAGATTGAGTTTTGAAGAGAGGAATTCAAGCAATTGTTGTACATGATGATTTGGAAATCAATGAAATATTGAAGTTATGGTGTTTTGTTGCAAATTTCTTGAGTTATCTTCATGGTTGTTTGATTTACTTGAATTGTGCTCAATCAAAGTAGCTTGTTAATTTGAAGGACATAGTGTGAGACTTGATCTTTGGTAGGATTCGTAATCCAAACCACTAGCTTCTTGCTGATTGTAGGAACGCCTTGCGTGGTCAATTGGAAAATACTTTGAGTCCCTTAACCTTCAATCATTATTGTATCTTGGATATGTACCTTCGTGGCAGTGTCCATGATATTTGATGCATTGAATACCATTTTATTACCTTAGAAGATCGCACTGATTTCAATTGAGTTGTTATCTTATGGCAAAATTGAAGTTGGTTGAATCTTGCCAAGTCTTGTCTACACGAAGTCATTCTTAGGGTTAGACTAGATTAGACCTCTTCCAAACCCTACTCCTTTTGTTATTTTTGAATAGTTTCCTTAGTTTAGTAAAATCTTGAACTTTCGGAATACGTAAGGCCCCTTGGAGGAAACAGCAAATCACATCATACCGCTGGAAGCTTGTCCACACGTAGAGACCCTACTAAAAGAACCTTGGAGTCTACCTAACTGATCCTTTATGCAGATCTTCAGCAGTTAGAGACTATTTTCTCAAGAGAGGATAAGATGCCTATTGGTATTTTATTCTGTGTATGATTGTGTACAAAATACACGTCAACAGATCCTCATACGGCCGGAAGTGCTAGATCAAAAAAACCACCATGGATCTACTATCATAAAATCGAGCCCTAGGTAGGAATATGACCATCTTGAGATTTAGAACAAAATCGCCTTGCAATATGCTCCCTCTCACTGGAAGAGCCTTCTTGTCTCAACTTGCTTTGTAACCCTAGATGCTATCATCACTTGCACAAATGCCTCCATGGCTTTCACAAGTGAACTGTTGCAAGTAAATATTTGTTTTATAAAAAATGGAAATGCAAAATCTCATAATCTTCACTAAAGTCCTCTATGTATTCCTCCTGAATTTCAATCTCTTCATCACAAATAGAACTTCAAAAACTCTATAACCTGAAAAGCAACAAGTTGTGATTCTAAAGATGTCATGTATGTAAGGGACAAGTTTCTCATAGTAAATTGAAGAAATTTAAACAACAAGGTATCCAAATGCAGCTTGTCGTAAGCGGACATCTGTTGATAATGTTGTTTCACAAATAACAAGCATAATGTAATTGCATGAATTAATAACTACATATTGTTGTGCGTTGCACACGCTCCCTGTCGCTGACAGGGTCCCCCTTCCCTTTTTTAAGCCTTTAGTCTTCGCCCTGTTGAGTTTCGCGCAGAGTGTCTCGCGTCCTTTCGAGCGAGTCCGTGACCGGTCCTTGAAGTGATGTCAAAAGAAAAGAGCCGATGATTCCGTTAGGCTAGTCTAGCCCTCGAGCACGATGCCAAGAGATTGTTCAAATTGTGAAATCGCCTTGGATAGGCGTAAGGTGGTAGAAGTTGGCGAAGCTCGCCAAGCAAAGAGCAACGTGTCTGAAGGTCGCACGACGACCCAAAATTGTCATTTCCGCGTAAGAGGGATGAGATAGATTGCATAAGGTTTGTCTTTACAGAGTTTACAAGGTTTGAATGAGGAACGATTTTCGCCATCTAGGAAAGGAGGGGCGAATTTCGTTGCAAAATGCCAAGGTTGACAAAACTTGCCCAAGCACCCAAGCTCGCGCTTCTCGAGGAGAAAAGTTAAAATCGCCAAAATCACTCTAAGGGCGAATTTCGGACTTTTAGGCCAATTTGAGAGAAATTTGTAAAATCTGGCAAAATGGGCTTAAGGTCCGAAATTCTTTCAAGTTTCCAAAACCGCCCAGGGGGCCGAATTTCGAACCCTGGGGTTAAATTTTCAAAAAATTCAAAAGTTAACAAAAACGTTAAAACTCCAAAATTTGCAAAAGTGGCCTTAGGGTCCGAAAATGCCTTAGTTTGCAAAAACTCCCAGAAGTCCGAAGTTTTTTTTTAAAAAAAAGAAAAAATTGCAAAAGGCGTCCCAAGGTCCGAAATTCACTTAAGTCATCTAAATTTGGACCCTGGGGCCGAAATTTGAAAATTGATTGATTTGCCAAAAGCGTTGAAGACTCCGAAATTTGCGAAAGGCGTCCAAGGTCCGAAGTTTTTTTTCGAGATTTGCGAGAGGCGTTCAAAGGTCCGGATTGCTCCAAGCTGCCGAAAGGCGTGAAAGCTCCAAAGTTTGCAAAAGGCGTTAAGCCTCCGAAATTTGCCAAAACCATGGAAAACTCCAAAATTGTGAAAGGCTTGAAATCTCCGAAATCCCAAAGAGCAATGAATGGTCCGAAGTTCTTTAGAAATTGCAAAATATGCCAAGCGTCCGAATTTGTCTAAAATTGCCAAAATCGCCTTATGGGCCGAATTTCGGACCCTAAGGGCAAAATTTGAAAATTTGTTAACTCGCAAAAAATGGGAAAGTCCTGAAAATCGCCAAGGTCCGAGGTTGGTGTGATAGCGCTTAAGTATTTCATCAAGGAAAACGCAATTTAGATTGCAAACCCCTCCATTCTGCCAAAATCGCGAGCTGGAAGATAGCCACAAAGAAGCAAAGGCAGGTCTGGCAAAAATCCCATATGCTCCGAAGTTTGCAAAACCCCTCCATACTGCCGAAGTTCGCGTAAGAAAGGGATCGCGTAAGGGTTAAAGAGAGGCAGAGCCAATTTCGCGCAATTCACATCCAAGGTAAAACGCTAACATAAACCCTTCCGAGCGTCCAAGCTCAAATTGCTAAATCGCCTAAAGTAAAATCGCTTAGTCTAAACTCGACATTGAAAATTCTTTTCCATCCAAACCGCGAAAATTTGAATTGAGGGATAACCGTTGAAATTCCAAAATTTGCAAAACTGTCCATTCGTCTTTGCACAAAGTCGGGCAATTTCTCGCCATCCATTTTCATCAAGTAAGTACGCTTTGTCTCTCTTGATCATCTGAAATGTTTTTTAAATTGGATGCATGCCTATGCGAAATTGATTAAAGTGCTTAAGTCTTCAAGATTCACATCTTTTTCCGATTATTAAAGCGTCATTCAAAGCAATCGAAAATTAGAATTTGCTACTAAGATTTAACCAAAAATCGCATTTTCAAACTTAGGAGAACTTTTCGAGCTTTGTCCCCTTTGAAAATCAATCCAGAAAGTGCTTAAATATAAATTCGCGGTCAAAAGCTTCATGAATAAATGTTTTGCTCAATCAAGCTCTCAGCTAGCAATGCCACTCTGTTTCCAATCTAAATTTTGAATTAATCCCTGAATGCTGGCATATTCTCTATCTAACCCGCCTTACTTCTTTTATATCGCCTCGTAATCTACATCTGGCTGTGCAGGATAAATGCCTAAATCGGCGGTAGAATCATCAAAGACGCCTGCTACAGCCGAGACATCGCGAGCATCCAAATCAGATATCCCACGCAAAGTTGAAAGGATGAAGTACCAGTATCAAAGAGGGGGATTGAGGGAGTCAAAAGTTCAGAGCGTCTGGGACAATGTCGGTGATACCGACCTAGGCCATATTGACATTCAAGACTTCAGGAATCGGGTCTTCTCCCCTAACGCATACGGCAAGCCTAGACAGATGGTGGAAAGTGGCATCGCCCAAGCAGTGGGATTTCCTCCAGCAGTACAAAACTATGAGTTAGTGGTAAAGGCTGCCCGGCATTATCAGCCAGGTTCCAGATTGGTGCTCCTCGAGAATATGACTTTCGCCAACTTCACTCCTGAGGCCATTGGTGACGCATTCGACATTCCCTTCCCAAACAACCCCACGGCCATGACTATAGATGAAGCACAGGGGGCATATGATATAAATCCGGCCAGATGCAGAACACTGATCAATGAAGAGTGGTACAAGGAGAGAAGGCTTCCAAGCGCCAGAATTGGGAAAAAGACCCCAAGAAGTGACTTTCATAATGAGCATGGGGATATGGTCACATTACTCAGCAGGGTTATGGGACTTCCCAAATCCAACTACTTTGAGGAGTGGATGTTTTATTTCACAGAGCAAGTCTTCGCTAGGAAGTCCAAGTTCGACTGGGCCCAGATTATAAGCAACAACATCCACACTCAGCTGATAGAGCTTGAAACAAAGAAATACTTCACTATGACCTCTTATTTGGTCTACATGTTCGCCAAGAACTAGCCGCTGCCAAGTTTGATAATGAAAGGTGAAATCAGAAATGGGCCTGGTCAGGTAAAGGTCTATGATTGTTACCTGCAGCTGCACTACCAAGATATAGCTCAGAGAGAAAAGAGCAGCCCAGCTTATGCAGTTGACCAATATGAGCGCGTCAATGACGCCTTCACAATGCCCCTAGTCAGGCTAATGCAGGGAGGATTACACATAAGGCTCTTAGAGCAAGCTACTATTCTAGTACAGAGGTACGGGGCTTGGTTCATCCAGTTCCCAAGGTTCTCCTATATCCGAATAGCGAGCTTTGACGGTGCCCCTCTCCAACTTCCACGGTACCCAACCGACAAAATAGTTCTTATGGAGGTCGCAAGGCAATCACGTCCGACCGGCATCTTACTTAGAGAGAGCAAGCAGGTTGGATTCGCGTTCCCCATGATTATAGGCAACCAGGATGTCCATCTGAAGACCCCCACCCTAGCAGAGGAATCCCTCGCAGAGCTGGCCTCTTATGGCCTACAAGAGCATTTTCCGAGAAAATATTTCGATCACGATAATCTGGCAAAGAGAGCCTATGGCAAGCAGTACAGAGCAAAGGAATCAGTTGAAGACTATTGGAAAAATTGCTCTGATGACTACGAAGTCTGGAGACGTGAATATTCTAGGCTGAGTGTGCAGCAAATGCGGCTCTTTGAATATCGCCGGGTCCCAGATCAACTCACAGATTCAGGGAATTGCCTCCAAGTCCGGGAATTTGAGGCAGTAAGGCATCTTTTGCCAGGCGTTGATTGGCCCCAGGACCCGATCAGTGATGTTGAGGCAGTCATGGCAGCTCCAGCAAGATATACAGACCAATGGTTACATCAACAGATTGAGAGGCTAATTCATGAGGGAGTCCAGTTCACTTACCACCTAATGGGCAGCCTCGATTCTCAATCTTCTGAAGATGAAGGAACGTCCAGTGCACCCAAAGAAGAAATTGAGAAACCTGAGAAGAGAAAAAGGCTAAGGCTTGCAGAGGGACTCGGACGTCCAAGAGAACAAGAAGGGAAAAGATTCCTATAAGAAGATCAGAGGTCACTTCATCGTCAAAGGACCCAAGTTCGTCCAACGATGTAGTAGAATTAGATTATATACTTGCTCCGCCTTCTCAAAGTGACATTGATGCATTTGGAACTGATGATCCTCCCGCACCCGACATGCTAGAAGCTGAGCTAAGGGTCATTGAATCAACCCAACCGGGTAACCAAATAGAGGAAGGAGAGATTCCATCCATTCAAGGGATCGAAGTGCATGAACCCACCCAACAGAGCTGCCATGAACTATTGCTCCATAATGCAACCAAAGATGACTCTACCGTTGAAGGAGAGCAAAGGGCAGAGGAGACCTGCAAGCTCGAAAGGACTGAAGAGCAACCATCACACGAAGGCACCAAACAATTGTTCAATGAAATGGGAGAAAGTTCAGCTGCAAGTAAGGAACTTGGCACCTCCTCCACCCCTCCGGTAACAGAACAACTGCAAATCTGTGATGAGTCGGTTGAAAACCTCAAAGAACATAATGCAAACTTAACCATATCATCAGCCCAAACAATGCCTCAAGAATGGTTAATTGCCAGAGCCCAGTGCAAGGCCGCCACCAAACCACCTATTGACCTCGAGGACATATTCTCACGCATAGACCAAGCTAAAGCTAAGGGGAAGAAAAAGCCCAAGGCATATTCCAGAATGACTAAAGATGAGCAAAGGAACCGTACTCTCCACATTGCCACCCCGCCTGTAGATAAGCCAGCAGATCAGATCACACTGGCAGATTATAGCATCACGACTATCCCCATTGGATGAGCCACTAAGGCACAGGAAAAGGAGGAATTCAAGGATTCAGTGCAGAACATACTCAGGCAACTTGAAGAGATAACAGCTGAGAAGGATATGTATCTGGCTCGTGTTGAGCAGGCCGAAGGGTACATCGATCAACTCCTGAGACCATTACACAATGCCTCCGAATCCCACATTCCCCCGACAACATTGGCACAGAGGACCACAACAGAATTTGAAGGAGTACGGGACACCACAAGGGCCGTCAAGGAATGGATCCAAGGCATCAGAAGAAGGGGAGAACAAATCCTTGAGGAAGTAAAGGAAATGGCTCGCCACCGAGAAACCACTTTGGTTAAGTTATTAGAGGTAAAGAGGGAATCCCTCCACATCCAGGAAGTGGCTGCCACTACTCTTCCCCTCATGAACGCTCTTTTCTGACCCATGCACAGATTCCTACATTACCCACCATCCTAGATCCTCATAACATCAGCACTCTTAAGGAATGGTACTGGACTATCAACATGAAGAATGATGCGAAGGAAATCATCGATAGAGAACACAATGCATGCGAGGTAATTCTAAAAACCATGCAGGAACTTGGCAAGATAATCCTTCGATCAATGGTTTCGAGATGAGTAAATGACCAATCCAATGAAGTGATACCTCCAGACTGGGAGGAAGATTGGGAACAAATAAGATCACTTATTCCACTAAGGACCTAGGCTTTGCCGGTCAATTCCACTCGGACATGTTGTGCTTTGAGCGTAATCGTTCCAATTGGCAAGATGGTCTGAAGCAGGTAGACCAATACCTCGAGGGCATGCAATATAAAATTCGCCATCCTCATATGCCTCCATTCAGTCTGCTTTTCCAATTATGTATCAAATTCCAGGAGTATGTTCGTGAGGAACGTGCGGCAGGTCGAGATCTCTGGCGGGAATATTTGCATGAAGAAAGTCAATTTTTGATAAAAAGGATTTGAAACTGGAAAAGAAAAAGTGTTTTCCTAAAAAATGCACTTTTTTCCTTTTTAAAATTTTGAAAAGTGCACTTTTGGCCAAAAGGGTCATATTTGACTTTCAAGTCAACTAAAATGTAAAACTTTATGAATGCACCTTTTTGGATAATTTTGGATGAGTTTTAATTATCCTTTTTGGGTAGTTATTGCTCATTTTGGGGTGGTTGTTGATATTTGCCTCCCATTTATGGGTATGGGCAGCCATGTTTTATGGATGAATCTGGGCCACTTGTTTAGATTTGATCTTGGCCATTCATCCATTTTTGAAGCCTATTTAAGGGACTGGTTTTCCCTCATTTTGTAAGAAGTTCTTGAATTGTTGCAAAGGCTTTGGCGAAATTTATGGGATTTAATGCAAAGTTAAGACTGTTTCCAAATTTCCTTGTGAGTGCATAGTCTCCTCCTTCATTAATTTAGAAATTTTTCAGTTATGTTTATTTCCTTTATATAGCATTTTCAAACAAACATCCAACAAAATCCTCGCAGTTCACATCATTGGGGAATGGCTGATTGCCTTTCTCTCTGCATGGTTAATCTGAACCTTTCACATGCTTAGTTCGGTTATTGAATACTCACTATGAATGTAAAAGTTCTAATGTTGTAGTTGATAACATGAAAATCCTATTTTCCTTTGAAGATTGCACCAGATTTATGCAAGTATTGTGCTAAAACAGCTGGTGATGCTTAGTCTAGTTATTTGGAGGTGTCCGTCTGTTTACTGAATCTGCTATCTTAGTTAAAATTTATATTTTATGTATCTCTCTCTCTCTACCCTTCCCTCCTTTTCCCCCTTTTTTATCAAGAGAATCCGCAGTCCCATTGAAAACAATATCAACTCAACTGAAATCATTTGATAAGAAAGATCATAAAGATCCCAGGGAACTCATCTATCAATCGCCTATCTCACCGTAAGTCCCCCTTGTGTTTCCAGCATAAACACATCAAACCACTGAGAAATCCTGCAGTCAAGACCTAACAAATGAAACCTTGAGGTTGTCCCCTTTGATCAAACGTAGAAAATAGCATTAGGGACTTCCTTATCTTAAGAGAGGATAGGATACTCAGCTGGTTTATTCTATTTTGCATTGGCCGTATGGAGTTTGCAACAATGCGATTCTAGACACGTCAACACATATGAAATTCATGAACATTATTCAACCATTAAAAAAACTTATCTTTTTCAAATCAGAATATGAATCCATCTGAATCCTTTTGTGGGAGAGTCTCACCAACATCCACAATGGAAGCTTGAGGCATAGTCCTGGTTGGACATTTCATTGCGTAGTGAGCATATTTGTCACATCTAAAGCATTGGATTTCTGAAATATCCTTCCTTCTTTTGAATGTAGGAGCATCATTGGATTCCTTATCTTTCTTCCTTTTGAAATGTCCTTTCTTACCTTTCTTCTTTGAGGAGTGCGAGGCAAGAGCATGAATATCTTCATTTGTGGAGCTTTGGCCAATGCCTCTTGTAGCCAATCTTGACTCTTCTTGAATGCAGTCTGTCTTCAATTGATCAAACTTAGGAAGTTTTGATCTTGCGCTTATCCCTTGAATAAATGACTCCCATGATGAAGGGAGACCATTGAGTGCCAACATGGTTAACTCTTTGCTCTCTATAGTGTGTCCAATGGTAGAGAGTTGATCTCTCAATTCGGTAATCCTCATGAAGTAAGACATGATGGATTCTCCTTTCGTCATCTTGATGTGGCGAAGTTGTTGTTTCAGTGTGAGAGCTCGACTCGTGTTGTTGATCTCATACATCTCTAATGTCTTGAACATGTAACATGCCTTCATCAACTTGGAGATGATTGGCACAATGTGATCTTTCACAGAATCAACCAACATTTTCATTGCTTTGTTGTTCTTTCTCTTCCATTGAAGCTTCTCATCCTCTTCTTTTGGTTCCGGTACCGCATCCTTCACGAATTCGTCTAATTCGTTTTCCCCCAAGGCAAGCATAACTCTAAACTTCAAAGATACGAAGTTTGATGCTCCCTCAAGTCTGTCTTCAACTCTAATTCCATTCACCATCTTGACGTTGATAGAAGTAGTTGAACTTGAAGACAATAGTAGAAGATTACCCTACCTCTATAAATCTGATCTGATCTGTTCTTAGGCCTGCCCTGATACCATGTTGAGTTTTGATCAGATTTGAGTATGCAGGGAATTTTTATATTTTATTTGTGCTTTGTTCTCAATCTGATATTAATATATGATTGGTCTGAATATATCTTTGTTCTTATCGCAGAATATATATTCAACCTGTCTGTGGTATATGAATATGGATATCAATCTGCAGTAAGTGTTTACACGATATCCAGAAGTATGTTGATACAGTCTGATGTGATTCCTATGTTGATCTGCAAATCCACCGTATGTAGAAGTATATTTCTTGTTGATCAATCAAGGTATCTGCTATGCATAATTTGAGATGTTGTTCCTTTGATATGCTATCAAACCAATACAATATGCAGTTTGGCACAATATGCAGAAAAGTATTCTTCGATACTTATCTATCAACTACAGTTGTCTATCACCGATTGCTTTATGCTCGATCTGAAACAATAAATATGATTTGCTGATCTCTATAAACAGTCTGATTGCCACCGTCTGTGATTCTTATCTCCCCATATATGAATGCCCCGAAGGGAGTCGACTATCCTCAGGAGGATGCGACTGTAGTTAAGAGTCGCAACCTTCCAATAGGGTGACGGGATATATTAATCATTAGTTTGTTATGCATTAACTATTGCTAACTAATAATCAATCGGATATACCGATTTAACACAGTATTGTTTGTTTATTAATTCCTTATCAAGCATACACATCGGTTAAGGTATAGCTGTGGTTAATCATGAATAATCAAAATACAAAATGTGTAAGGCCGATAGGCCATTCACACATTTTGTTCTGCAGAGTCGGTTAGAAGGAGACCGACTGATGCTATATCACTAATACCTTTGCTATGATCCATGCAACTGACATTTCAATATAACTCCAGATACTTTGGTTTCACATAGATATAAAGATATTAAGTTCTAGCACTTTCAAAGTTCAGAAACTTGGATACCTGTTTTGCCTCAGGGGAGATCTTTTCAATAAATGATGAATTAAATGGCACCCAACCACTAAACACTGCAGCTCCTCCAAGAGTTTTTGGGTACAACATTGCACTTGCTAAAGTCAAAGCACCTGCCAAATGCCACAAACAACACATAAACAGCACTTGTTCAGTAAGTTACCTACATCATTTTTTCAGAACATTCACTTAACATTACACCAAAGTACCAAACCACAAGTTATAGCCAAATATTTACCCCCTTGGCTAAAGCCACAGACAAAAATGTTCTTGGGACTGATGCCAGTTGCTATCTCATTGTCTATCATTTCATGTACCTTTTCAACAGATTTCAAAATTCCTTCCTCGTCTTTAGGAGACTCCTGCAGCATTGATTTCATAGACCATCCTCACAAGGAAAAACTTAAAATTCACACACAAATTGCTAGTAAAATACAAGACTTTCTTGAACTGTACTTGCAAGTTGCATCCTACATTGACGGAATTAAAATCTTACAAAACTTCCTTTTCAATATTTTGTCATTTAAAAGTAAGACCATCTCACATTATTTATAATCACCATTGTCTAAAACACATCGTCAGCTTTGCACCAAACACAGAAGATAAAAATCCTTGTACCATATTTTCCATAAATTTCTCAGTCAAGAGTAACACAGAAAAAAGGATTCCAATTGATTTTTAATTACTATGTTCTAAAGCAAGTCAGCTATGCCCACTGTATTTTTATTTGGCATTTCTTACAGTGCCCTCAGGCAATAAAACATATAAGCTAGAAATATGGTAAGATAGCTAAAATCAATCAGTTATGCTAGAACCATAATAAGAGGCTGTCTCAATAAGAAAGAACATTGACAAAAGAAATGAGGGCTCACAAAAAAGTCAGGTGTCAATAAGTACCCACATATCTGAAAGTACTAATAATAGAGTGAGGAACGCACATATCAGGATTTACTTACTCCTAGTCTAAATGTAATAGTACATTGTGTCCATTCCAATATGTAGAGAGATGATTATTAGAACTTCTCTCTGGTAACTTCTGAACCCTAGCTTGCGGGACAACTCATCCCTAAATGTGCAGAAAGGAATTGCAGTAGAGAACTAAGAGTTCTGTTAACAAAATGACTCGAAAACAAAGTAACAAAACAAAATTGTTATGGGATTTAAGAACGCAAAAACTAGATGAAAATGGCTATTATTAAAAAATTCAATTGAAGTCTATACAAACCTAAATAATAAAGAACAAAATCAAACTTCAAAACAAATGGAGCTTAATGAATTGAATCCAATCAAAAAGTACAATGGTTGGCCACCTACCTTAAACCCCACAGGCTGGATGTAATACCTCACTTGCAGATGGTAAATAAGCTTGTTCTCACTTATGTCAGCAGAAATAGCCCTTGTAGTTGACAACTTTGTGAGGACGGAACCAGAATACTATGGAATGGGACAGTAAACTATGGAAACTTGACAAAATCTGAGCAGAAGCCAGATCTTGTAGAACTTGAAGAACAGAACAAGCATAAGACAATGTTCATATATATTTCGAAGGCCACTTTCATCTGACCAAGCAAGGAACACTCATGCAAGTGAGTCTATGATCTGCATCATGGAATTTTTTTGTCATTCTCTTTTGTGTGCACTAGTGGCAGAGTCTCACAATGCAGTGTTTCCCTATGTGTCCCAGTAGCACAGTCTGATGACAAGTGTACAAAAACTAATCTTTGATTCAGATTAAAGTAGCAGCAGAATGCAGGTTTTAGTGGTGCCCATCATTTTTATGAAGTAATTTGTATTGATTAGGTTGTTTTCACTAAAAAAATTAGGCATCCACATCAATTACAGAGCCATGCCAGAACATCTTATTTATCCTTCAAGCTAGAAAGAAAATGCTTGTGCAATAAGAAAGATCTTACAGCTGTGACCGGTATCTCATAGAGGTCAAACCATGCCGGCATCGTAACTCCATCTGCCAGGGTAGCCAACACATCAGCTCAGCATACGTTCAAAGAAAAAGTGCGGACAATAAATCAATATCTCATAGAACTGATCAGCACAGTAAATATTTCGTCTTCTCAAATCATCACTAGAACCTCATTTGCTAATAAGATACTGCCAAAACAGAACAAATAAAAAAAATTATGCATGGTTGCTGCCACTAAATCCTAACTTGTACAATGCTACCAGCATTAGTTACCTTCATCTGGTGCATGCCCTTGAGATATATATATATCCTCTAGGAAATAACTTGTCAATCCATCAAGAGGTACTCAAATAGTAATCATCTAATCAATCCCCTAAGCAATCAATTTTGAATTTTAAGAAGTTATTTCGTAAATACTTAGGATGGCCCCCCTTCCAAGTCCACGAGGGGTGAGAGGATGCCTCCCCTCTCATGCTCTTATAATGTACACCAACCTGAGATGGAATGAACAGCCAGCCTTCCATGCTCGTGGCCAAGAGGTGGAATGGATAGCCCACCTTCCATGCTCTTAGGCTTGATAAAGGAGGATGGGCCCCCTTACATACTCTAGGCAATAATGAAGATTGACCCACCTTAATATTGCTATTGGCAAGTATTTCAAGAAATTCACTATGTGATTAGCTTTGAGATTGTACTACAATGTATTGAACTGAATATTTTATATGCTATGATGTATTGATCTATGATGCTATAATCTATTAACCTGAATAGTAATGATGTCGTGATGTATTTATCTAATTGTCAATGATACTATGATGTATTGATTTGAATATTATCATGATTTCTTGTGAGCTAATATTACTAATACCAGTTTTTATTGAGTAACATTGTTTGCAGGTGCAGAGATCTGTAATATCCCAAAAGGACATTACAGAAAGAGAAAAGAAAATGACAACCATTGATGGGGAGACTTCTTCCATTCCTCCATTTCCTGGATCTATGAGTAGTGATAGTGGCAGCCATAGTGGTAGTGTAAGTGTTGGGCCTAGAATTCGTGGATCTTCATCTCATATAGATTCATATTTTGTTTCATGCACTACTCCAAGTGCCCAACCATCACTTGAGAGCATGAGTTGGAACATGAATAAGCATTAAGCCGCAAGAAGTGCAATTGGAGACTTTTGGTTCTATTGCACCATTCCATTTCACACAGTGTAAAAGTATTGTAATTTCCAATTTGATGAACAGGTTATATGCAGAATGGTGTATTTTAATTTTGATATTATGGCTACGACACTAATATTGCTATCTTTCTTTTACTGCAGGTTAGGAGAATGAACATGTATCGATTTCAATGTCATTTCCTTTGGTTTGAATGATGTATAAGTAGAAGGATGACCACGATCAAGTGGCACCTTGATCGGACATGTCTTTTAGACATGTCCGACCAAGATGTCACTTGGTCGTGACCCTTACTTATCTTTAACCGATCCATAACTAATCGGTGCTTCAAACATTAATGTATCGGTATAGTGATAACAGTGCTTATACCCGATAATGAATCGTTTAATGCTTATGAACATACCCGATGATGAATCGGTATTATGAATCAGTTAATGCTTATGAACATACCCGATGGTGAATCGGTATCATGAATCGGTTAATGCTTATGAACACATCCGATCATGAATCGGTATTTGTTAATTGTTTCAGATAAAACATACCCGATAATGAATCGGTATCAAAGCATATAATATAAAGTAAACAGTAACAATTATGGTTTAGCATTATATGCTATCGGGTTAATACCCTGATAGCATATTAATGCCGATTCATATATGAATCGACATTAGTATGCTATCGGGTTAGTAGCCCGATAGCCCTTTAGATTGACGCTTAACATAGTTAAGTAGATCGTCAATCTAATCCATCATTATCCAATATCGATAGAATAATTATGATCAATGTTATAGTCTAATAAACATAAAGCATGAATAAGTAAACTAATAACAGAGTAGAGAGTTAGGAGAGTCTTATCTTGCAGAAGCTACTAATGCATTAACACACAGCTAGGTAATTATTATTATTATTGTTTTAAAGTATATAATTTGATTTTTGTGACTATTGAATTTTTGCATTTTGGGGTAAGCAGCATTGTAGATATTAAACTCTTAATTTAGAATACTTTTTTTGTTTATTTTATTTATTTTAGGTCTCCTTACTGGCAGAATATTATAGCTGCCATTACTATTTGTGGGGTGGGATTCAAAGCACCTAATGACAAGGAGATAAAAAACTCCGATTTGAGTCAAAAGGCGGCTAATGTGAAAACCATAATTAATGAGCTCTTACCAACCCCTGAAACCCCGATAAGCATTGGGATCACGAGAAAGCTTATAACCCTGACAACAAGATGAGTTCCAATCCTCACTTTAGCATCGACAAAGACTTGAAAGAAATTGGAGATCAGAAGAGCAGTTAGTTCCGGATTGATTGGTCATCTTAGACTATGTAGAACACTTTATAGTTTATGATTAACTCAAAGACACTGACAAAGAACTGAGTAAGATTTAGGTTCGAGTTCCTTGCAGGGTAGAAAACCCTGACCTAGTAATGGTTCCTAACAGGGATAGAACCTTCAACATCAAAGGAAACAAATGTTACAACATTTGTAAACGGATTTTAATTGAATGATAACCACCAAAAAGATGGTTCCAAGCTTCCGTTGTGATTGTTGCAGAAGCGAGAAGTTCCTGGAGAAACAAAATTGCTATGTGTCTAGTTCTAATAGATAAATGAGCTGATTCAAATCAACAACAATTCAAATTATGCAACAGTTCAACTATTGGAAGACAAATATAAAAGTTATGAAGGATGATGCCTGTCAGAATTTTGGAGAAAAGAGCCACGAAAGATTTTGGTTCTCGTCGAACTAGTGAGAGTTGTTGTGAGGACTTGTAGCACCCATATGGTGGAAGAAGTTTTGATGTTGGGTAAAGTCTCAAGTGGACACTTATTTGTTTGAAATCGTAATTGATGTACTCCTATATGCAAATGAAGAAATTTTTTTATTGTTGATAATGTTTTCTAGGTTTGGCATTGTTCTGGCTATGTGATGGGGCAGTGTGATAATACCCCCTTTCATGACTACACCATAGAGGTAAATTTTCATTATAATATTTCCATTTCATTTGCTTATTTTGCTTCACACTTACTTATGTTAATGTTTCACAATGATTGTAGTCACAAAGCCTTTAGTTTTTATTTTACGAGTTGCTCAAGGAAAGAAGCCCATAATAAGGCCATGGATAGGGTGAAGGAGGCCATTAGATCTATTTATTTAGGGGTTGAAAATAAGTAACATACCATATGGGAGGTCATTGATTGACAATGGCGCCTTCAACTCCACAAGCCCTTACATGCAGCTACCTATTTCCTCAATCTAGCAATCCAATCCCACCCAAATTTCAAGGCTGATGAGAAGGTCTTGAGTAGGCTATACATAGTCATAGAGCGAATGGCACCTAATGCTTTAGTTGGAGTGAAGATAACCACTAAGATAGAGATCTTCAAGCTTGCACAAGGAGACCTCTTTGCATGATACATATGCAAGGCAACTTGAGCGACAATGCAGCTTGGTAGAAATCTATTAAAGACAATTTAAGTTTAAAAATTAAAAATTTTCCCTCTTTTACATTAATATTCAAAGTGAAACTCAAAGTTAGATGTGGGATTGATTTTTATTTCTTCTCATTTCAGATGCATGGTGGAAAAGGTTTGGTGCTAAGGTGTCAAATCTTCAAAGGATTGTTGTTCGTGTCTTGAGACAACCATGTTGTGCTTTAGGTTGCGAACACAAGTGTTTTAGGTTGTGAACACAATTGAAGTACATTTGAGTACATACACTCCAAGAAGTGCAATAGGTTTTTAGTGCAAAGGTTGAATGATTTTGTGTATATTCATTACAACCTTCACCTCTGTCACAAACGAATATTGTTGGTTGACTTATATCCCATCAGTCTACAGGAGTTTGATCCATAATCACATTGAACACTCAGTTGATGATTCTATCTTCAACAATGAGGACGTTGCATGGGTTGATCATGTGGATCGAGAGGCAAAGGCAGTGGCAGTAGCCATAACAAAGGAGGAGGATAGAGCATGAGGAGACCCCTTGGATGTTGGTGTCACTCAGATGCAAGCAGATATCATGGTCGCATCATCGTGTGGGACCTATCTTAGATGCCAGCGCATGACTTGTTGTGATGTTGGGATGAGTGATGCAAGCTCCTCTGCACCATAGAAATGTTTTTAGTTTTGATATTTCTTTTGATGCCATGGATTTTATAATCCATGAGATTTGTATACATTTGACAATATTTATAATTTTAGATTTTTATCTAATAATGTTGGTTCCTTCAGCTAAAAATTAGAATTTGTTTTTATACTCATGTATACTTGTGTATATGGTCAAAGTAGCTTCTATTTGATTAGTTTATTGCGTCTTTAAAGTTTATTCATTAAAGGGTGCATGAAACAAGTTTTAAATCCTCAAAAATCATGCTTTTTTCAATTTGCCAAGTCTACATGCTGAGTCCGAGTCCAAGTCAAAAATCATCTTGCCTATTGCGAGGTGAGTCTGAGTCTTGTCACTATGCCCAAAACACATGGTCATACTGCAAAATTCTAACTCCTCTGCATTTATGTCACACAACTCAAACAGGCTCAGCCCTATTCTATGCCACCATTATATTGTGTTTCCCAAAAATGACTAAACAAACAAAAGATGAGCTGTTGCATTTCTTGTAACTGTAATGACCTTCCTTTGCCTTCCATTCTTGTACATTGACGTAATATGACTATTCTTTAAAGGAATAAGTTATAATAGAGATAATAGAATAAATAGAACAGGAGATAGACATTTTGTGGAATGCATCTGACCTCTCAAATCTTGTAGAAACAATTGCATGATGCAATCTTGCAATTTACAGTACTTGCATGCTCTCTTCTTCTTCTTGAATTTCTCTTGTTGAATAAACTTGATAATATTTGCAATTACACTCTTGCTTTTGCTTCCATTCATAACACATTCAAATTTATTTGAGTGTGCTGCCCCCAAGCACATTTGGATCTCATACCGCTGGTGAGCAATCAATCCAATGAACAACCTTTATCTATTTGATCTTATGATAATTTGATGACCTTTGGCTCTCAACTATGGTCTTATTAAGACAAATACCCTATATTTCAACCCAACCTTAACCTTATGATAGAATTTTGAAGAGTTAAATAGCAATGCTGATTCGACATGATTTTGTAGGTAATAAGATTCTACCAAAGGCTTGTTGATGAGATGGTATACTAGTTTGCATATTTGATACCAAGTAACATTCCATTTACACAGCAAACTGTAAATGGAAATCTATTGCACCAGTTTAAAACAGCCCAGCAAATTTTTAAAAAGCTGAAATATTCATAAAATAAAAATACCTATGTTGTTGGATCCATTAGGTATGCACCCAGATCTGGGTCCAATTTGTACCAGATTGGGATTCTGATTTGTTTCTATTTAAATTCATTGCCTTACCCATCTGAGTTACAGTAGCATTTCATGAATGAGAAATATTCCAGTAATCGCGAGACACTAACCAAGTAATACTCATCTTGCTGTGTTTCAAATCATTGAGTGAGAGCCTAAACCGTGTATGCTTGCTTGCAAAGGTACCATCATATCCCATTTGCAACTATATGCAATAGCTTCTGCCCTTCAATGGTTCGAGTAATAGCTCATGGTAAAAACCCCAGTCTGTAAAGTCAAAGTTACACCTCCTTAACCTAGGCCTACTTCCATTACACGTTCTTTGGGCCAAATCATAAAATTATGTTGACTTTAATATTTTTAAAATTTAATAGTTTTTATATTATATTTGTTCTTTAATATTATTTAATTTGATAATATATATAATTTATTAATTTCTTATAATAATGAGAATTTGGATTGAACAAAAATAAAGTATAACTTAGTTTAAATGAAAAAATTAGGTGTATATGAAAAACCAAGAGTTTAACAACGAAGGGGGCAGATTTTTGAAAATCCCAGAAAAAACCACATGTTATTGAATTACCCATGGTCTTTTCAAAATACCAGCTGGGCAGTAAAAATCTGCATCGCCCCAGCCCAGGGTTGCAGTTAACCACAAGCTTTTCCCAGGTAATGCTACTGTGTTTAAAAATGTATACAACCATTGATAAACAGGTTTTCTAGATTTAGGTCACAAAAGCATGAGGCCGAGGAATGAGTTTAAGTTGGGCGCTTGTGTTTATTTGATTTTATAAACTCTCCTCTCAAAGAGAGATTTTAACTTGTGTTAGTGCAGAATGCATCATTTTACTTGTAAATGAGCCCCTTACATTCTTATTTTGTTACCTCTCTCAAACAAGGTCAAAACATGTATGAATGGGAAAAATGCCTTAGAATTTAATGGCATATATTTTGGGTCAATGCTTTGCAAAATAAATGTTTTGGTACTGATTCAAGCAATTTTGGCAAATGCCATAACATAATTCTCAATTCAAGCTGGCAACTAACATGTAAAGCTGGCAAATTGAACAACATACAGTTTAATAACACAGTGTGCCAATTTATGAAAGTGAAACTTCAGTTAGTGGAACTCAAAACTGTGACGTTGGGTTTCCAAAATTATAAACAGAGTGTTGATATTTGAGATTTAGGGTTTGCTAACAACATTAGAAACGTGTATTGAATTCTTGGAAATAAAATTTGACTTGGTGGGATTGGAAACTATGATGTTTGGTAAAATAGTTTTTTAAGTGTTTGACATTTGGGATGTAGTGTTTTGAATCAGTATAAAAACGTGTTGCATTGGATTCTGAAAGTAATAAAAATTGAGATAGTGGGATTAGAAACTACAAATTGGGTGTCCAGATTATATCTTCCAAATTGAACCTACAGTTTGATGAGATTTAAAGTTTATGGTTTTGGATCAGTATTTTAATATGGAATTAGAATCTTGGAAGTAAAGATTCACTTTGTATGATTGGAAACTATGGCATTCGGTGTCCAAATAAGTATCTAGAAATTTAAGAGACATCCAATTTGACGATATATATATATCTTTTCGGATCAGTATTAAGGAAATACAAATTGACTAAGTGAGATTGCAAACAAAACGATTAGCAGTCCAAGTTTATATCTGGAAATTCGAAAACATCCAGTTTGATGAGATTTAGGATTTAGAGGGGTATTGGTTCAGCATTTAAAATTTGTTTTAATAAACTCTTTAGAATTGTAAAATTACTTTTTGGGTTTACAAACCTTGAAAGTGAATGTTCAAGCACATATAAAACAGAAAGCCCGAAACAAAACAAAATCTGAAAAGCACTTACTGTTACAGGTAACTCTCTGAGATGGTGCAGAGGGGAACAGCCACTTTGTGTTGACGAACTCGGGAGCAGAGAAGAAGTTCCTTATGGGCACATTGTTGGGGCCTGAATCTCCTAGCCCATGTAACCACAAGATTAAGTTCTTGGCCATTTCCTTCTTGTCTAAATTATTTCCGTACACATGTAATGCTGCTTCCTCCTGCTCTCTTGTTCTTCTCCAAACCACTGACCCGCTTAAAATGCAGGCCAAGGATAATGTAAGCGCTACTGTTAAGTTAGCAGGAGACCTTCCTCCAACCATGCTAAAAGCTGTTTTTTAACTCATTGACTTCGTTGCTAAAAGGTGTCTTGGTTGTCCTGACTGGGAAGCAAGCCTGGAATTTGACGGTTTATATGGCCGGTTTTTCAGTTTTAGATCGTATATGACAAACAGGGTTTTGTTTTCAAAAAATTGTATATATGATACTTAAAATTATTAATAAATTGTAAAAATCTATGATAGATAATATATATTATATATTATTATAATTTATAATATTGATATATATTATTCTACAGTGTTTATTATTAAGATATAGGTTTATTTAGAGAATTTTAAAATGATAAGATTACGATATAATTGTTTCTAATTTTATATTATTTTTATAAGAATTTTAATTATAATTTTTCTTATATAATTTTAGAAACTTTGTGATCAGAAGCAAATTTGAAATATTGAAAAAAAAAAATTGGGTTTCCATTGGGTTTTGTTGACCTTTGGAATCTCATGAACTGATATATGTTGGATTTTGGAATTGAATAGATTACTTTTTGGCTTTGGATTTTCGAATTGAATAGATTACTTTTTGGCTTCCTTCAAGTCTGTGTTTCTTGTTCATGTAAACAAATCCACAATACTGCAGGTTCTCACTCATGTGTTGTATAATCATTTCTAATTTTTTTAATATTGTAATAAAAAAAATTAGAATAGTTTTTATTTTTATTTTAAACAAGATTTTTGGGTGTGAATTTAGAAACTTACAAGTAAATTTAATATTTTTTAGTGCATTACTAATTTATCATTGATCAATGGATTTTTTTGTAACTTCAATTTGTGAAGCTTAAAGTATTTATTTTATTGTAGCTTGATATGAAGCTTAAGGTGTTTATTTTACTCCAGTGTTTCTCTATCTTGCATTTGCAATTTTTGCAAGTCTTGTCTTTCTTTTGTACAACTTATTTTTCTTCTTTATGCACAGATTCTACTCTTCTATGTCTCTTTTGTTGTTTTAATTCAATATCTGATAGTTTATACATAATTAATATATTTTACTTAATATCTGTCTAGGTTTTTGTTTTTAATTATTATATGTTTTACTTATTATTTGTTATTATATGTTTTTTATTATTATAATCTCTTTTAAAAATAATTAGCTAATTTCAATAATATATAATAATATACTTTAAATTAATAACAAAATTATTTGCACATTGATTTTATTAAAAATAAAAAAAGTTTTTCATATTTGATATGTATTATTGATTAAATTGATAAAAATGTTTAAATATCAAAGAATTTATATTAAACTATTCATAAATTTAAAAAAATTACATTTAATATTTTTCTTAAAACATAAAATGAAAGGCATTAGAATGACTAAACCGTCATAAAAAAATCATATGACAGTAGGGGTGGTTGTCAAATTTCAAGTCTGCTCCGAAGTGATTTGGCTATTTAAGCTCCTAATTAATGTTTTTTTCTCTTGTGATAAGACTTTAAAATGTATTGGAATTGTTTTCAAAATTAAGAAAAAATTAAGATTTACATTAAAAAAATAAAACAAATTAGGATTTACATTAAAAAAATAAAACCCAAATCAAGTGGCCACTTCGTGAAAAAAATGATTCATAAAGATTTCATTGGTAATCAAGTCTTGTTGAATGTAAAGGTCTAGCCTTTTGAAGAGATGAGATTGGGATCTAATTGGTATAATGTGATTTGATTAACATGACTTTTCTACAACCTTAAAATGCAAGATTTCATAGTATTATGGTGGAAATTACATACCTTACACTTTTCCTCTTCATTTCAGAGTCACTTTGACCGAGTTATCCTTAGTGAAATGACTAGTGCACAAGTGGTATGTTTTAGCACAAAAAATGGTAAATAATCTATTCCCAGTCCGATTCCATCTATACATATCTCTAAGAACTAATTTCAACATTTACTTTGTGCATTCACTTACTGAATTCATATCCACAATTATAAAAGTGATCTAATTCAATTCTACTAATGGTAAATGAGCCCAAAACTTTAAAATTAAATTCAAATTTGGAATCTCGTTGACTCCCTAGAGTTAGCTATTATGAGCCAACTTGGGTGCAAAATTTGTTAACTTATGTGTCAGGGTGTTATATCTAGGGACAAACCTTGATTCATTTAAAACATATTAGAGAGTCATACATCCTCACATAAAGAACATAATCAAATTGCACAAATATTACACCATTTGTTTACATTAATAGACATAGGTGTTAGTTGTTGGCAATAAAGAATGAAGAAGAAAAGAAGATGAATGGATGGTCTTTTTGGTGTTAGTAATTCTTCTATTATTGGTAGCATTGTATTTCATCGGTATGTGATCATGCTTATTTTGTATAGTGATCATTTTCCCCTAATTTGGGTAGTGCCTACTCTTATTCTCTAATGCAATGTTTCCTTAGTATAGGTTCTATCATTTCCTCTTTCCAAAGAATGTTTGTTCTCCTCTATTGGTAGGTTTGTGTTTCATCTTCCAAAGTAGTCATTTTCCTATTACTGTTGGCACCATTTTCCTATAGGACTACCACTATTATTCTTAACAATTTATAATGTAGTAATGTGCAACAAGCATCCATATTTATGGGGGCATGTATATGAAGGGACATGGTTAAAATATGAGGCATTGGAAAGATTAGCCTTGTTGTTCAAAGTGTGGGAAGACATTGTTTTATCGGTTAGCTAGCTGGATAGTGTCAACGAAAACCAACCAAGAGGCAAGTCATCTATGCTAGCTAAATCCATGTTGATTAAAGTTGAGATTGGTTAGTTATGATAGTGTTGGTAAAGGAGTAAGCATGTTGTTGAAAGTGTAGAAAAGGAGCTCCCTTTAGGCATCCAATTGAGTGGTCATTGTTGTCCTATTGAACAATGGTAATGACTCGCTTTCAACAAGTTACATATTGAGCTAATAGGGTAAATATAACCAAAGCTTTGCTACTAAAGGTGTGGAGTAGGGGATCCTTTTCTATAGATTTTTTTGTCCTTCATTTCACTATTTTTATTTTATTGTATAGTTTATCATCTTTAATTCAATATGATTTAATATTGTTTGTTTATACATGTTTGTTATGTTCTCTATCTATCATTTATTTACAAATATCATGGAGATTTACATCCGTTATAGAGATAATTGATGCATGTTGGGATAGTTTTGAGAGATTTTTAAATATTTATTACTAATGTCTACGAGTGTGGTATACTTACCCTAACTTATATATCAAATAATGCAAATAGATTTTATCTCAAAGTAGTGTAGTTTATTTGGTCCCTTCTCTAATTATTTCATATCTTCTTTCTCTTTGGCAAATTTTCTCAAAGGCTTTTACCTAGATGGTAATTTCACTTTTAATCACTTATTGATCTAAGTAGATATGATGGCCTAAATCTTGTTAAGATGTCCATGTTACATCTAATAAATTTTTCCACTAGTGTCTTTCTGTGATAAGTTCCTTATTTGTGAAGATTCTAAAGGCTCATCTAATGTCAAGATATCCTTACCTACATTGATTGCCTTTTAACCAGCCTAGTTAGTAGAGTTGAATCTAAATTGTTCTTAAACCCATCTCTAGCATGTACCTTAATATCAGTAACAACTTAAATTCATTGCAATAACTCTTAGTTGTACCTTCATGGACAACTAAGATACATTCTTCCCTAAATCCCATGAACTCTTCCCACATGATCTTCATCAACAAGTACAATCAAATTACATAAACCATCATGGGTTAGAATGGAATGGAAAAACTTCTGATCAACCACATATGCATCATCACAAACTTAGATCCAATACCTTCAATAGATCATTAGTTAGATGTTCTATACCTTCCAACATTTGTTTCATCTTTCTCTTTATTTTCTCTTTTTTTCTTTTTTTCTTAATTTCTCCATGTTAACATTACGTGATGTGATATCCCATGGTATGTATAAATATGGGTAATAGCATCTTGTAAATATTTTGACTATTGGATGAATGAAAGTGCTATTTTTGGCATCATTATTCATGTATCAATGTAAACAATCTCCTCTATCTTAAATTTTATATGTGTTTTGTGTTTTCCTACTTATGATCCCCAAATGGAATATTAGCTATTTTGTGTGTATATTAAATTCAAGTTCCATGAAAATGTTGATTTAGAAGTCCAATTCACAAATAATTGTAATGATGGAAAATTGGGTTACACAAGCTTAGCTAGCAAAATACTTATTTTTGCATGCCAAAACATTAAAAGGGAAGTAAACCCAATAGACTCAACCTCAATTATTTAGAAAAGAGGGTTGGGTGTTTATTGGATATGGTCTTCCCTATTGGGAGTTGAATTAAATTGATATTTGAATTAGAATTAAATTACAATGCTAGATATAGGACAAACAATGAGAAATTGACATGAAATAATAATAATAAAATGTTCCAAATATCATGCAGAGTTGTAAACTTAGATCTGAGAATGGAAAATAGATTAGAACTTATGACAGGAAGTTCAGGCAGAATTGTTGGGACTAGGGGAGTGGTCGTCCTAGTCCTCTAAATATTGGGGGCAGACAAACTTGATGTTTTTCATATTAGGATGACACATAGAATCCACTATCGAAAGATTGTCAGACATTTTCGGGAACAGGGGGTCAACTATCTTGGTCTTCCACTTTTTGTGCCTTCAAAAGTTGAGTTTGGTTATCATCTACTTTGTCAGATTCCTTGCTCGTATATCTAGAGATCATTTCCTACATACAAAAAGAGAGAAACAAGTTTGTTGATGGGGGTTTGTCATAGGTCAAAATTCAGTTTAGGAATTAACCTTGAAATTAAAATAATAATTGAAATGGAATTGAAGTAGAATTGAAATGGAATGCTTTCCTTTTGAGGGAAAGGCTAGTTCTAATATGAAAATGCTTGAAATTGAACTTGACACGTTGATGAAGCTTGCTTAAATCCTCACATAGGGTTTAGAATGCAATGTAGAATGCCTTTGTAGAAGGTTGATCATGAGTGCTTGAACTTGACTTGACTTCTCCTTCAATTCTTGATGAATGCTTGATTGCTTCCTAACTTAGGCTTGAATTGATTTGTAATTGAAAGCTCACTTATGATTTCCTAGTTCTAGTTTTAGTTCTCAAATGAGAGGGGTAGGCTTCCTTTTATACCTAACTGTGCATTAATTGCTTGAATTTTTGGAGCAGACCGACATGGAGCCAAATTTCCTACCCACAAGAGATGACTATTGTGAGGTCCTATTTTGGGTCCTGATTGGGAGGACCAAGGCACCTAGGACATCCTGGTCTAGTAAATCAAGACTCAAAATTGGATAGAATTTGGATAAGGAGTTGAAGATGCAAAATTTAAGAGGGTGTGAGTAGAATCAAAGCAAGCACTGGGCACTAAAGGCCAAAACACCAAGGTGAGGGCTAGGTGAGGACAAAATTGTATAAAGATACAATTTACAATGCTACATTTAGCCCCCATTTTAGTGGGAGCATGAGCCTATGTCCATACTTGTGGTTACGTACAAAGTCACATTGAAAAACTTTCACCAAGATACCAAAGAGACAAGACACACCAAACCGCCAAGGACTTGTGATCTTATCAATCTAATTTTAAGATAAAAGGAGCAGCACATGAAGAGGACAAAAAGAGCATGATTGTACTTGGCGTAGTGAGGCTTGTTCTTAATA
The DNA here is from genome assembly GCF_030272615.1 of Cryptomeria japonica. Lineage (NCBI taxonomy): Eukaryota > Viridiplantae > Streptophyta > Pinopsida > Cupressales > Cupressaceae > Cryptomeria > Cryptomeria japonica. The sequence continues at coordinate 19,295,785 of NC_081407.1, forward strand.
TGAGTCATGTTAGATTGAAAATTTTGAAATAAAAAAATCAGTGCAAAAGATTACAAAGAAAAAGGCTTAGTTTGTAGAGTAACCTGAAAATGGATTTGAATTGAATGCAAAATGGGTACTATAGCATGTACCAAAAATGTCATGGTGTGTGATCAAAGTGTGTGAACCAAGTCTCATGGTGTGCACACAAAGTGTAATATTGAGTGGAATGTATGCTCCCATGTTAAAGTGATTGTGAGGGCCTTACCGGGAGCAATTGCTTTCAGGTAGCATACATGCATCCAAAAGACAAGTATGTTACCACAATAAGATCCCCCCAAGAAAGGACAAATCAAATGGAAATGGTCACTAAACATATAGGAAAAAAAGAACATAAGGGATCCACTATCTGGGGTTAGTATGCACTTTTGATAGATAATGTATATCAAGAATAATTGCATTGAATTTATCTCAACCCCCTAGTGGAACTACAAACACAATGGAAGAAGAGCATATAAGATGAAAAAACAAATGTATTTTTGATTCAACGTGAAAGAGACCAAAAAGAGATCTCAACACTTTGGATTGTCCTCACTTAAATAAAACAAAGCATATTTATGAACAATAGCACATGTATGACATAACATTGATACAAGATATAGAAGAATTGAGATACAAAAAGAGGAATTTCACAATAGATTTGGCCTCTTTATTACCTTGTACAAATGGAGTAACAAGGGCCATCCAAAGAGATCCTAACATATCAAGAAACACATCATGGGGGAAACACATTACATACAAGCAAACATACATAAGAATCTATGAATCTAGTCAAGCAAATATTTTGTCTCCCAATCTTGCTTAACATCATTTAGGGATGGTGGACAAGATGCAAGAGGAGAAAAAGAGAGCACAATAGATGGAGCTACTGCAATTTCCAAACAAGGACCATGCTCTAATGATGTGTCAATTTGTTTGTCACTAGGAGCTAGGATTAATGCTTTTCAAAAGTGTGAAGATAGTTCATGATTAATCTCAACAAGCTCATACATATCATTAGAACCATTAGGATCAAAATTGTTAGCATGAACAACATTATCATCATCTAATTTAATCATAATAGGATCTTTAAGACAAAAATAAATTGAACCATCATTTTTATTAAGCATTTTTAACTTTGGTGATATGAGTTTATCTTTCTCCATAGGGTTAGGCGAAGGTTGGACAAATGGGACCAAGTCAACATTTGGTGTCTTTTGGGAGGAAATGGTTTTGGAATCAAGTTCACAAGTCTTGGCATGATGCCTTCGTTGATGTCCTCGTACAATAATTTCTTTTAGTTTTACTCGATACTTGTGAAGGTTGAGGATCAATAAACATAAGCTTATTTTCTTCCCTTATAGGGGGGGAATAAAAGAGACCTTGTTAGGTTGAGAGGTATAAGATGCAGATGTGGGAGGTGGGACCACAACATATATAGGAGGAATAAAAGATGTAGGAAGAATACTAGGTCTAGGATGAGGAGGAGGAATATCCATGGGTGAAGGGTCTCTAGGTTTACTTAAGGTTGATATCGTCTCATTTTTTCCATTTTTGATAAGATAGAAAAATAATATCATCTCGAGGTTTTAAAGGTTCAATTTGTTTAAGCCAAAACTAATCCAGGGTAAAATTTTCACACTTCGTTGTGGGTTGGTAAAGGCTATGATTAATCATTGATAATATGGCCATTATGAGGGAACTTCAAACATTTGGATTGTAGAAGTAATAGTTTTCATGGAAGAGAGCCAAGGATGTCCCAACTTCACACAAAATTAATCCGATATAGGAATAACAAAGGTAACATCTAATCACTTAGTACCAACATCAACATGAAGAGTAATAGAACCAATTGTAGGGGAAGAGAAATCATCGTACCTTAAACATAACATTAGATTTATTATATGTAACTTGATGCAATTTTTGAGTAAAAATATGGTCTTCAGTAATAACATCCACCATACATATTGGATCAATGAACACCACTCATGAGATTCTGCCTTCAATCTTCACAGTAATGTATGATGGTCCATCAGGTGCAATGATAGTCTCAATAGGATCAAAGATGACGCATAGTTCAGGTTTTGGTTTAGGTTTTTAAATGAGGTTCACAATATTATTGAACTATACAACAAAATCATTGGGAAATAATGCAAGTGTCTTAGACTCAACAACATTGGTAGAGTGAAAAGGTGAATGATTGGTGAATATTTGGAGGTTTTGATTAGGAGGTTCTATGGATTTGTTCCCTTTATCATTCACACTAGCTATAGATATAACATTATTATCAATAAGGTATTGAATCTCATACCTCAACTTATAACACTTCCCAGTATCATGACCTACGTAACGATGGTATTTGGAAAAGGCTTGGTGGTCAAAGGAAGGTGCTAGAGGATTTTAGCTATCGATAGGTTTGAAGGGAGGAAGTTGAAACACATTATCATTAATCGACCTCAACATTATACTATGCAAAGACTCAAAAAGAGGAGTTAATTCTTTTCTAAAGTATTTGGATAAATATCCCACACCTTATGTTGTCGTTGCCACTTGTGTGTTGGTATTGTTGGAAGAGTTATCATTTATCTTGATGAAACCTTTTTTGTGTTTGTTAAGTTTTAGAAACAATTGTTGAATGCTATCATTCTTATCAACCATAGTCGTTGAAGGAGATTTTTGAAATTGGCTCACTTGAAGCTGATTATTATGAAGCATTGCACACAATTGCATGAAAGAGGTAAATTTAAAAATAGAATCTTATCTCTAATATCCTTTTGCAAATTAGGAATGAAAACTCTTTGATCTTTATGATTAGGCACATGATGAGCAATTTAAGAATGCAAATATTTGTATCTACCAATAAAATTAGACACCTTTTCTTTAACTCCTTGTTTATAATTAATCAAATCAATCAAATTAATTTTATGACCAATGTTATTTTGAAACTGTTGAATGAAAACATTAGCCAATTGTTGAAAAAAGAAGTGATGGAATAATGATGCAAAGAACAATACCTTTGCAAAGCTTTATCTCTAAAGGTTTGAGTAAATAATTTTTCCATGAGTCCATTATCATGAGAGAACTACACAAGATTTGGAATGTCTTCACATGAGTCTAGGGATCACCTTTTCCATTTTATATCTCTAATTGAGGGAGTTCCACATTCTTAGGAGCAATTGCATGGACAATCTCATAAAATAGTGGGCTTGCTAAATCATAAGTGGGAACACTAAAAATTGATTGGATTAAAGAAGCCAATTGTTGTAAGGATAAAACACTTTGAGCTAGGTTATTTATAGTGTCTTTGGTGGATGGATTTGAATTGGGCATATTGGATTATGACAGAGTAATGTTATTAGAGGAAGTTGGAGGTTAAGAATAAGGAGGGGGGACATTATGATATGTTGGTATAGGAGATGGTTGGAAAATAAATGGAAGACTTATAGAAGGAGGTATGTAAGAATATTGATTAATAGGATTTCCCCCATGACTAACACATATAGGATTAGCATTTTTCATAGAGATAGTCATGATAGGAGATGTATATGTATGCACACTAGGCAAGGATGTAAGCATAGGTATGCAATGCTCAACTTGACTAGTATGTGAGAATAACCAAGAGATTTGGCACAACTTTTTATAGGAATAAAATTGGTATCAACAATATGAGAAATGCCACACAAAACTTCCACACCTATCACATCACTTTGAACCATTCTCTTCAATCCCTTAATCAAGGGGATTGCCTCACTATTCGGGTGTTCTTGACCCATCCATCATTGAAGCCTTTCCAAACCATGGTCAAGCTTCCCCAATTGATTAGTAGTAGCCCTAGTTAAAGATTCATCATCCTCATTATGAGAAGTATGAGGTGAATGGGGTTTCATGATGTTAGGTATGTCATGTGTTGGATTAGAAGAAGTACCAATACTCACATGGAATAGGTTATTCAACTCGGGCTCCATATCCTTGGTATCTAAAATCCGACAAGCCCTAAGTCCATAACTTTTTCTCATAGGAATATTGGATGTAGGACTAAGGGAAACAAAACTCATGCATAAAGAGGTGATATTGAATGCAAATATTTGAAATCTTAATATTTTTTTATAATGCAAGCTATATGTATGATTAAACAATGCAATTTGTTTGTAAAATGACTAATTAACCAATTAATTAAGAAATGTGAATTATGAAATTGAACACTAGATGCTTCTAAATTTGAAAATAACATGCCATAACAATCATATCTAAGTATATAATTAAAAAAATTATGCAAACCACTAGTCAATTTTAGGGAAACAAATTAGGGTTTTTGTAAATTGAACCTCTAAATTTTTGTGTCTATATGATATATGAGTGTAAATATGAGTGATTAAATACATACAAATCAGATTTGAGACTAGAAATTAGAAATATTGCAAATGTAAGAATGTTAGGTTCACTAAAAAATGTAAGGGTGGAAAATAGGGTTACACAAACTAAGCTATGAAAACACCTATTTTCGCATGCCAAAACATTAAAAGTGAAGTAAACCCAATAGATTCAAACTCAATTCTTTAGAGAAAGGGGTTGGGTTTTGATTGGATCTGGTCTTCTTTGTTGGGAGTTGAATTGAATTGATATTTGAATTTGAATTAAATTGTGATTCTAGATCTAGAACAAAAAATGAGAAATTGACATGAAATAACAGTAACAAAATGTTCCAGATACCATGCAGAGATATAAAATTACATATGAGAATGGAAAATAGATTACAATATGCGACCAGAAGTTTGGGCAAAATTGTTGAGACAAGGGGAGTCGACTGTCCTGGTTCTCTGAATACCAGCGACGGACAAACTTGGTGTTTTTTGGATCAAGATGACACACAATAATGATGGGAAAATGATGAGTGATAGATCAAGAGTAAAACTAACCCTTTCCTTCAAAGAGAGGTGAGAGTTTCACTATTGATTATCCTTCAAGTACTTTTCACCATTACATTAGGAAGATAAGGGATAATTCACTAGATTCAATCTCCACACAAAGATGATAGATTGAACTCTGAATGAATTAATAATGTAAGGACGATCCCTTCTTCCTTTGTTTGATTTGGAAAGGAATTAATTGAATTATGTAGTGCAAAAATGACAAAGAATCGATTATAACTTGAGATCTGAATATGGGATGAAGTTGTGCACCTGGATTTGGCAGTAAAATTTTGAGACGAAGTCGCCCTGCAAATTTGACGAAAAGTTGTTCGAACAGTGGGGGGAATGTACACGGTCCTCCGAAAAATCCGCGAAACGAAAAGGGTTTTTTCGCCTTTGCAAATGAAGCCCAAATCCGAAAGTATAGTTGCACACGTGCACTACACACAGAAAAGAGAGGGAAATGTGTTGGGATTGGGGGTTTGCCTTTAGGTCAAACCCCAATTTTGGAATTAACCAAGTAATGAAAGAAAGTACTTGCAAGTAGATGTAAAAGAAAGACTGAATTGTAAATCACCTCAAGGGAGGTTGCAGTAGCAATGTTGATAGAAATGTTTGTATGGAATTGTATGTTGAAATCAATCTCCTCTTCAATGGTTGAATCCTTGACTTGAATGCAACACCTAGCCTTGAAGGGAGACTTGAGAATGCTTAATGCTGAAAAAGAATGCTTGAATTCTCTTGATCGCTTATGACCTTATCAAAATTACACCTCTTGAACTTATCCAACTTATGCAAATGAGAGGACGAATTCCCCTTAAATACATGTTTGAAGGATTTGAATTTCATCATGGGCCAACATCGGGGAGATTTCCTGCTCACTACACAACCCACAATGCATACTCTAGGAAGGTCCTGCCCCAAAATAGCCCGCAGGGATAGGGGCACCGCGCCCCTGTCCTGGGAGGACAAGAGCACCACGCCCCTGTCCTACCCCTTTCTCCAGGGTAGAGTACAAACAGAGTGATGTAGAGGCTAAGGAAGAAGCTATTTTCGCAAGCCGAGCACTCTTCGATCTTCGATCAAGCTAGAAGATTTGAGTTCACATGCGTGAGGACCCTAATGCAGTCATAAATTACTAGGGTTGCAATTTTATGACACTACATTTATCCCCCACTTTAGTGGGAGTATAAGCGTATGCCAATACTGTCGATAAAGTACAAGGAAACAAGATTGAAAGACTTTCACCACGTCAAGGAGGCAAGATGCGCCAAGCCCCCAGTGGACTTAGGATCTTACGACTTCGATTGGCAAAGTAAAAGGGAAGATCGAGAAGGGGGAAACCATGATTGCAAGTAGAAAAGTTCCCTTCACTATGAGTCATGAAAGAAAGGATACAAAAGATTACAAAGCAAAGCAAAGTTCACGAAGTAATTCTAAGTATCACAAGAAGGAAAGTATGAGCGGAGTGTATGCCCCCCTGTTAAAGCGATCACACACACCTTATCAGGAGTGATTGCTTTAAGGTAGGATACACCCAAGAGAAAGAGAAGAGAGGGAGCACATTATTGCAAGGATTTAGCCCCCAATCTAGGTATAAACCCAAGGACAATGAACACAACACACGGGGTAGTGTCACTTTCCTCGGGGTAGTGTCACTTTCCTCAGGGTCAGTATGCGGTATGATAACTCATGTATATGCATGTAATAATATTCATTCCCCAAAGAAGGACACTACCTTAGAAGAAAGGGAAGAGAGGATGTCTTTTGAGTCAACATGAAAGAGACCAAGAGAAGATCTCAATGCTTTGCATCGTCCCCGAGTAGACATTAAGGGAACAATAGAAGAACAAAGATACATATAGAAGAATAGTCACAAAAGAGAAAGAAAGGAGAGAGAAAGATTTGCAGTGCTAATATTGCTAATCTAGCACAACATCCACCTCCCGATCTTGTTGATCACTATTTTGGGAAGGCGAGCAACATGCCAGAAGAGCGACATCGAGCACAACAGATGGAGCTATCACAAGATCCAAACAAGGACTATGCTCATTGTTTGCCTCATCAATAGGAACAATAAACAGAGCTAAAATATAAACCCAAAGATTGGACATTCACTTTGTGAATTTATTATCTCTACAACTGAAGTTCATTTATTTGTCAACCCAGGGATGTATTACTTGAAATGGGTTTGCACTATATATGCACTAAGTTCCTGCAATAGCTATTCTGCATTACTGCAACGACTAAATCTATTTCAAATAAACAAACAAGAATCATAACAACTGAATGGATACATGAAAGCTTAGCATTAATAAAAAATTCTAATTAAAGAACTATTAACTAGGTTCAAAGCTGACAAACAGGAATTACTCTATTTGTTTTGGCTGCAAGAACAGTCACAAGATCTATTTCCAGTGGTTGCAGGAACAGTCAATCGCTAGAACATCTACCGCAACAAAAAGAAAATTGAACCTAATGAATGTACAGGAATACTCACCAAGTGGCCCCCCCTTGGATGAGTGTATCGAGACTTCGAAGATAACTCTATATACTCAGAATAACATTATTTTTATTCATTGTTTTTCAAAGGTTGATACAACACATGAAATGAAAGAAAATGCTTTTAATTTTAAAAATACTATGCAACTTTGTTTCTAATCCCCTGTCTCTAACCTCTGAGAAGAAGCGCAGGCTCTTATTTATAAGAAAACTATAACAACTTCCTACTATCTAGGTGACGCCGATGAAATAAGGTGGACAACAATAATGACAACAAACAAAAGGAGTTAATCCACAGGAAACGTGGATCTCTGCTAAACCGCAGCCAAGAATATAGCATGGCGGTGTTACAAGATTGATGTTTGCTGAAGACAATCATAAATGAGTCTGGTGCACCTTGCTATTCCTTTGCCGCTTCTTACGCACACATTCTCTTTGTTGTTTTGAATATTTAACCGCTCCTTGAATATCTCCAACTGCCTTTATGACGTGACACAATAACCACTTCTGCAACATCTCATTTATTCTTGCAATTAAAAAGATAAAACATACAAGAATATATATATATATATATATATATATATATATATATTTTAATTAATCATAACACTTATACATTCACACATGATACCACCTATGATAATCCACATGGCAATAGGAATAATTGGTCAAAACAAAACAAGATTTAATGGGTTTAATTATCATCTAGAATGAACATAGTCAAACTTTAATACTTCATATGACTCAAACACTACCCCGTTATTCAAATTAAAGTATGGTAAAAACTTACCAGTTATAGGAATAGAAGAGCTAATATCTCAGCTCATCATGCCCCCCAGCTTAGTATCTTATTGATCCTCCAACAAGAGGAAAATTTCTGATCTGGGCACTGACTCGTAAGTCACCAATGGTTCCCTGTCCTGTTCCTCCTATAGCCAAGTTCCAATAAAACCCCTTCATCTTTCTAGTCTAGCCCATCTGGCTTCTTTTGTGGCCTCTTCATATGGTTTGTCTATAACCCTGCATCCCATTAATGGCCACATAAGGATAGGTGACTGAAATATCAAGGGTAGCCAGTTATTTCTATTTGCCCTACCCAAGTGGATGTACTTGGGAGCTCTTTATGTAGCTGCATGAAAATTAGGTAGCGAATAGGGTTCACCCTACTTCAGGTCTTCTAGGAGATTATTCCAGCGCTGAACCAAACACTCAACTGCACCTTTATTTTCATTTTCAACCAAGTGTTCATATTCCTAGAATGTTTCCTCTCTCATTGGTAAAACCTGGCTCCTGACATCAGGTCTTATTAACAATTTCTGCTAGTCATAATAAAGAAGCCGTGGATTTTTGGCTTCAGCTATGAGTGGTAATGGAGAATCAAATTCCAATATATTTGTATGTTTTAGCCTGAGTCCCCATACTGATTTCATTTTGTATCCATGACATTAATTTTTTGAATTGAATGGCACTAATGTATAGTAAGGGATTCCATTCATTGTCAGAAGTCACAACATAATTATGCAAATAAAATTCACATAATAAATTCTTAACAGCTATAGGAGAATTTTGATAAACATAATAAAATTCCTCTAGGATATCTAGAGAAGGACTAAGATTCCTAGCAATGTGGTTTAGCTTGAAACATAGGTACTACTCTTTTAAATAAAGCATAAACCCTTGGAGGAGCCCTGCATTGCATCAATTCAGGAACCATACTGGCAATTGTGTCTACCTTAGCTTGCAATTCCATAATCTGATTATCCCTATTTTCAATCTCTTTCTGTTGTTTATCAATAACTCCTTGTAACCTAGCCCTTTCTATCTCCCACTGCTTATAAAATGTAAGTGCAATAGATAAACTAGTGAGAGATGAAGGGGACCTGTGAGCTGTTACCCGAGGGTGTGAGATTTCTTCAACCAGTTCTCCAAACTGTTCTTCTACATGTGTGAAATTCGACAGTCTATCGGATTCTTGTTCTTCCTGTGGTTTAATCTCTGTTTGAATTTTGTGCCCTTCTTCTAATGTTTCCACCGAAATGACTTCAATCACATCCCCTGCTGCTTGAGTTTTCTGTTTACCCTGCCGACACCTTCTTGAATACATTTTCGGAGTGGTTGCAAGAGAAGTTTAGCCAAGAGATATTGTTGTAGGAGAATTTTCTTTTACCTTGCATCCTTTAGCTGCAGGAGAAACCTGTGCTGCTTGAGGCTGCTCTGTGGTTTCTTCCTCTGCGTCAATTGTTTCTATTTCTTTCCCTTTTCTTTTGGAAGATGCCGCTCCACTTTGAAAATGAGTGGAGGGCTACTCAATATTTGTTTCAATTACCATGTCCTCTGCAACAAAAAAGGCTTCATTGGCAACAAGAGGTTCATTCTTTGCAGAAACCCTAGGAGATGAGGGCTCTCCGATATCTTCATCTTGGGCTACTATTTCTTCTACAACAGGAGCATTTTCCTCCCTAAATTGTAGGATATCTTCGAATGCCCCCCATACCATCTGAGAGAATGTTCTACTAACAATTTAATCAAGCCATGATGACTGACATAACGATTTCCACCCTTTTGTGTTTCCTTTGCACTTATGAAAATAAGATGATACAAAAAGTTGGGAACATTCACCCTTCAGCCATGTCGTAAATGACTAAGTAATTTAAAATGGACCAAATGCAAATTTGAGTACCTTCCATCACAGGTAATGTATTTCATCACATACAATGCCACCTGGGGCCATTTCGCTGGAAGAGATATCCGTCTAGTTTCCTACTTGTAGGGGTCCATCTGATGGGTGAGTAAACTCTTCCCTAGCGCTTCTCGCATCCTTCGACTCAGGAAACAGTTCTCCCTCCTATAGCAACCCAGTAACTTCAGCTATCCATTACTCTGTGGCAATTAATCTTAACCCCTTGACAAAGGCCTCTCCTTCGTTGTATGTACGCATAAATTCATAAGCAATTTCTTCATTGAAATCCATTATTTTCATAAAATAATCAATCCACCCATACATATGGAAGTAATTCTCACGTTGAACATCCTACAACAACATGTCATGAAATATTGGTTCATGGTGGATAGGAGCTCCTCCCATGACTAACTCGACTCTCAAAACAATTTCCATAGCAGAATGAAAGACTAAAATAACCCGCAGAGCTAAAAATACATATTCTGAAATACTTTACTTACTTCTAGTACCTTTCATTGATTCGGCGGCAGGATGATCTACTCACTCGTGCCATAGAATGTCTTATTCAAAAAGGATGTTAGGAAAATCAAAACAAATTACTGACAAGGACGGGTAATTACTCAACTTGGAAATCGGACCATAAAACACCCCCCCAACTTAAGATGACACGTGTCCACACATGCAAGAAAGAACAAAGAGAAGGGTACATAGATTATGCAAATCAAAATAGGCAATAATCATAGCAAAATAATAAATGCATAATTAAGAAAAATAAATAATATACGTACCTGTAGTCATACTAATTAATGTTGCATGAAATGATTAGCTATTAAAAAGGTGAAATGAAATGACATGAAATGAATGAAATGACAAACAGAGATATGAAATGGGATGATGTGTACAAAAAAGAATTATTATCGGAGAATGATATTTTCATAAGACATGGAAATAATTATTATGAAAGGATGCATGAAGGATTTAAGGTTGATGACTAAGAACGATCCCTGTAGAAGCTGCAGGAACCGCGTATGTAATGTCTTCTCCATTTGCTGGAGGAAGTATGACAGGAGAGTATTTGTAAGATGCTGAAGGAACTTCTCTAGTTGCTACAGGAACTGTTGTTTGATCTTGGCTGGCAAATTGCTGTAGGAACTGTTCTTTGGTTGCAGGCTTGTGATACAAGCGTAGTCGATGACCATTTACTAGAAGTTTGAATCTAACTGGATCTATTGTGGTCAAGCAAACTGCTCCATTTGTAAAAACTTCATCTATTTGATATGGGCCCAACCATCTCGTCTGCAACTTCCCCATAATATCCTTATATCTAGAATCATATAGCAGTGCCCAATCACCAGATTTAAATTTTCTCTCCTTTATATACTTATCATGCCATTTAGTTTGTTGATGTTGAATAAGCTCTGTACGTTGGACAACCAACTTCTTCAGCTCATCCAAAGCATTCAATTGTAGGATGCGGTCTCTTTGTGCTTCTGATAGAGTCATATTCAATTGTAGAGTTGTTCTAAGAGTTTTATTGCCAAACTCAATGGGCATCATTGTTGTTTTTTCATACACCATTTCAAAAGGTGTAAAACCAATTGGTGTCTTCCATGTTATTAATGTATGCCCAAATGGCTTCAGGAAGTCTATTTGACCAATCTTTCTTATGAAGAGCTACTGTCTTGGTAAGAATGGCTTCCAAATCCCTATTTGTGACTTCTACTTGACCATTTGCTTGTGGATGATATGGAGTAGACTTCTTGTGTCTGATATTATATTCATTAACCAATGCTGCAATTAATGTGGAAGTAAACTATGGTCCTTTATCTGAAACAATCTCTCTTGGAACTCCATACTTGGTAAATATTTCCTCATAGAGGAATTCAACTACTTTATTATCTCTTGCATGTGTCATAGATTGTGCTTCCACCGATTTTGTGACATAATCAATGCATACTAGAATATAAGATTTCTCATTTGAAGGAGGTTCAATAAGCTCAGCAAAATCTAATCCCCATTTATCAAACGGTGCAACTAATATATGGGGATATAATGGCATTTCATCAGATCTGGTAGGCCTACCCATTCGCCGGCATCTATCACATTTTCTTGTATATTGTGTTGCATCCTTATACAATGCTGGCCAATAATATCCTATGCCAAGTATTTTAAGTGTTGCTATTTTAGCATCAAAATGTCCTCCACATGGCTCATCATGACATGCATGAAGGATGTCATATGTTTCATCTTGTTTGACACATCTTCTCATTACTTGGTGAGGTCCAGCATAAAATAAAAAATTAACAATCCATGGGAAATTAAAGCTTTTATCAACTAACAGTCTTCTTTCTTTAGGATAAAAAATGAGTAGGCATCTTATTAGCAGCTAAATAATTTGCAATATCAGTATACTAGGGAGTGTGTTCTTTTATCAGGAACAAATGTTCATCTGGGAAAGTATCATCTATGGCTGCAGGATCATCCTGCAATTAAAGCCTAGAAAGATAATTTGTAACTACATTAAATTTACCCAGTTTATCAACAACTGTAATGTCAAATTCCCGCATCAATAGTAACCAGCGAGCCAACCTTCCTGTAATTGAAGGTTTGTTCATGAGATATCTAATTGTTGTATGATCAGTGTGCACATATATCTGATATCCTATGATATAATGCTTGAATTTGTTGAGTGCATATATAACTGCTAACATCTCCTTTTTGGTGACAGTATAATTAAGCTCAGGTCCCTGCATGTTTTTGCTGATAAAATAAATTGTATTCTCCAAATTGTCAACCTTTTGTCCCAAAACTGCCCCTATGGCATAATCTGATGCATATGTATGAATATAAAATGGTAATGACTAGTTTGGACCCTTAAGCACAGGTGCTTGAGTCAATGCATGTTTGAGCTTCAAGAAAGCTTTATGGCATGTAGAGGTCCAATTAAACTCCATATCCTTGGTCAAAAGACAATATAAAGGTCCTACAATTTTATTGAAATCCTTGATAAACCTTCTATAATATCCAGCATGACCAAGGAGACTTATGACATCCTTTTGCTTTATAGGTGCATGGAGGTTTTGAATGACTTCTATTTTAGCTAGGTCAACTTGTATTCTAGTTATAGAGATATGATGACCAAGAACTATGCCTTCTTGCATCATCATAAAGCACTTTTCACTGTTCAATGATAAATTGTAGTCTTCACACCACTGCAAAACTTTCTTCAGATTCTTCAATGCCTCTTCAAATTTTGAACCATAAGTGGTAAAATAATCCATATAGATCTCCATGTTGTCCTGGGAAATATCTGAAAATATGCTTATTATTGCTCTTTGAAAAGTAGTTGGAGCATTACATAACCCTAAAGGAAGAACATAATATGCATATGTTCCCCAAGGACATGTAAATGTAGTCTTTTCCTGATCCTCGGAGCAATTTGAATCTGGTTGTAGTCACTAAATCCATCCAAGAATGAAAAGTATTGCTTCCCTGCCAAGGAATCTAATACCTGATCCACAAATGGTAATGGAAAATGATCCTTCCTAGTTGCTAAGTTCAAAGCTCTGTAATCCACACATACCCACTATTTACCTCCTTTCTTTAGAACTATGACTAGAGATAACACCCATTGACTATCCAATATAGGATAGATAAATCCAACATTCAATAATTTATGTAATTCCTCTTTAACTATCTCTCTTAGTGCAAGATTAATTCTTCTTTGTGGCTACCTAAGTGGTCTACAGTCCTCTTTTATATAAATACGGTGGTACAAACTGTAGGATCAATTTCATGCATGTCTTTGTAATCCCACACAAAAGCGTGTTGATGACATTTAAGCAACTCAACTAGTGTTATTCTTTGAGTCTTTGTGAGTTGATTGTTGATATTCAAATATTTATTTAGATCAACTTCCACTTTGATAGTAAGATCAACCTGAGATGCCTCAAAAAGATGAGAAGTGCAGACTTCTTGCGGCAACAATGTATGCAATATGTCAGTGGTTGCAGGAAAATTTGATGTTGTAATATTTGATGTTAACTCCTGCGACTGTTGCTCTTGTTTTAACTAATTTGCCAGAATTTTATAGAGGATTGAATCATCATCCTGAAGTTGTATGAATGGTTCTCTATTAATCATCATAAGATGATTGACAGAGTCTACTCCTTCCTCAAATTCTTCTCCCATGTTAGGCCAAATGACTTGATCTTGATCAAGCTAGGGCTGAGAAGGAGAATACAGAGCCTGAGTTTTGGTACTATTTTCATCAGAAATAGTCATATCCCTTGACCGACATCCAATATATGCATTAGATGTAGCAATCCAAGGTCTCCCCAAAATAATCGGATATCCTCCCAATGTGGCTTTAGGAGATAGGATCATAAAATCTACAGGATATTCCTAGGAATCCAAAGTAACAACTACATCTTCAATCATACCATCAGGGCGAACCGTAGAATTGTCAGCAAGCTGCATGACTGTAGGTGTAGGCCTGAGACTAGTTATGTCAAGTTTCTGCATAATATCTCTTGTCATTACATTAATGGTTTCTCCCAAATCTATTAAAGCAATTTTTATCTGAGTGACATTGATGACTATTTTCACAATAGGACTACCAGGATTAGAATATTTAGGAATTGAAACCTTTCCTAACATAATATCAGCCAATTGACCCATTACATGCACTATTTGCGGATCCTTTTTCTTTCTTCCAGGTTTTTTTAAACATGCCTCTTTAATTGCCTTACCATAAATAGGGGCATCCTTAATAGCTTGAAACAATGGAATTTTAACACATGTGTTTCAGCTGATCTATGGTATCAAAATTTACATCCTCTTCTTGTAAAATCTCTTTAGCTTGCAACCTCTGAGGAAATGGGGGTATTTGCTGATTTTGAGGTATTTGGGTTGTTGGGCTAGAGATTTCCTTTTCCTTTTGTATCTCAGTTATAACTGGAGGGGCTGGGTTAGGTAAAGTTGTCCCAGATCTGGGGTGAATATCACTTATAGAAAGAGAATAAGTTGGATATTGATTAGGATCAGCTGAATAAACTTGTTGTTGCTGCTGAGGCTTGCTATTAGGATTTGGTATGGGTTGAGTGGGAGGTTGTGTAGGTTTAGGCAGAACAGTATTGGCAGCAAGAGGAGGCATTATAGCAGGTGGTTGTGACTGCTGCTGAGGTTGTTGATAACTAGATGACTGATTTGTCCATGGCTGACCTCCTCTCCATTGAGGGGTAGGTTGCCAATTCCCTTGGAATTGTTGCCATTAACCATGGTCCTTGAGGCTAAGACCAATTTCCTTGTGGTTGTTGCCACTGTGGAGTTTGATTGGCAAAATTTTGCCCTTGACCTTGAGGATTATACCAATTTTGATAGTTTCCAAAGTTTTGAGCATATGGAGATTGCCATTGATTATTCTATGCATAGGAATTTCCACTATTATCAAAAAATGAAAGTGGATCGGGAGGCATACCTTGTCTTGGAAAATTTGGCATCCTTTGAGCAACATAGAAAACTTGTTCATCATCTCCTTGTATTGTCTTAAAATCAGGAACTTCAATTTTTGCAACCATTTTACATCTGCAGTCTCTTTTCTTCTGTCTACAATGTGGGTAGAATTTTGCAAGAATTGCATCAGCTTCCTCATGTTTCTTCTTAGCTGAAAGTGTGTCTAACTAAGTAGCCATATTATTTATGATATCCTCCTTAAAATCCTTCAAAAGATGACTAAGCTCCATTCGAGAAACTCCATTATTCAATGTTGATGAAGAAATTCCCGGCTTGAACGACCTACTCTTCTTAGAAGAAGATCTGGAATACTTCTGGAAAATTTGTCCAATGGCATTCCATGTTGATTGTGTTATGTCACCTCCTCCCATAAGATCCAAAGCATATGTGCATTTATCACTGATTCGTCTTAAAAATATTAGCTTAAGAGAATGTTCATTTAGAGTACTATGCTTGGACTTCTTGACACTAAATAGAAATATCTCCAGGTAATCTTCTAGACTCTCATCTTCTTTCTGTGTCATTCCAAAAATATCATCCCCATGGCAGTCAACCCCTCTATAATAATCCTTATATTTCACAAGAAACAATCGTTTCATCTCATCCCATGTAGTGATTGTGATACTCCCTAGACTCATAAACCATCTCAAAGTTGATTCATTTAAAGCAGCAAGGAATATTTTGAGTCTATGGGCATCTATAGTATAGTCATAACTCCTACAGAGGACATCAAATTCAAACAAGAAAGTGTCAGGATCCTCTATCACTAATCCATAGAATTTAGGAAGGGAAGAAGCTGAGATGTTCTTGAGATTAGCATTATCATGCTGATCAGAAATAGGGAACTCAAACACTGGTTTCACAAGTGGAGGTGGGTTATTCCCACCAGGGGGTGGATTTCCTTGTATTGGGCTTTGAGGAGGAGTTATTGAACAAAGTTCCTCTTCAGGAAGTCCAAAGAGGAAATGAAGGTTGTTCTCAAAAAGTTCAAATTCAAGAGGATTCAAATTATCTGGGGCTTGGTAAAGTGCAACAAAAGGATTTACATTAGGGGATTCATATGGATTAAGTCTTGTATGATTAGGATGGTTAGGAAGGAATCTACCTTGATCATCTCTTCTTCGTCTATGCATGCAGATTCATAAGAATTACTTAAAACAAACTAAGTTATCAGAAACAACTATACTGAAAGCTTAAAAAATCATAACCATAATAGGTTCTTAGTTTGACACCATCCCTGGCAATGGCACCAAAAATGTTTGCCTCATCAATAGGAACAATAACCAGAGCTAAAATCTCAACCCAGAGATTGGACATTCACTTTGTGAAGTTATTATCTCTACAACTAAAGTTCATTTATTTTTCAACCCAAGGACGTATTACTTGAAATGGGTCTGCAATATAGATGCACTAAGTTCCTGCAATAGCTATTCTGAATTACTGTAGCAACTAAATCTATTTGAAATAAACAAGCAAGAATCATAACAACTGAATGGCTACAAGAATGCTTAGCATTAAAAGAAAATTCTAAATAAAGAAGTATTAACTAGGTTCATAGCTAACAAACAGGGATTACTCTATTTGCTTTGGCTGTAGGAATAGTCACAGGATCTGTTTCCAGTGGCTGCAGGATCAGTCAATCGCTAGAACATCTACCACAACAAAAAGGAAAACTGAACCTAACGAATGCACAAGAATACTCACCAAGTGGGCCCCCTTGGATGAGTGTATCCAGACTTTGAAGATAACTCTATATACTAAGAATAGCATCATTTTTATTCATTATTTTTCAAAGGTTAATACAACACATGAAATGAAAGAAAAAGCTTTTAATTCTAAAAATACTATGCAACTCTATTTCTAATCCCCTATCTCTAACCTCTGAGAAGAGGTGCAAGCTCTTATTTATAAGAAAACTATAACAACTTCCTACTATCTAGGTCACACCGATGAAATGAGGTGGACAACATTAATGACAACAAACCGAAGGAGTTAATCCACAGGAAATGTGGATCTCTACTAAACCGCAACCAAGAATATAGCATGGTGGTGTTACAAGATTGATGTTTGCTGAAGACAAACATAAATGAGTCTGGCACGCCTTGCTATTCCTTTGCCGCTTCTTACGCACACTATTCTCTTTGTTGTTTTGAATATCTAACTGCTCCTTGAATATCTCCAACTGCCTTTATGTCGTGACACAATAACCACTTCTGCATCATCTCATTTATTCCTACAATTAAAAAGATAAAACATACAAGCATACACACACACACACACACACACACACACACACACACACACACACACACACACACACATATTTTAATTAATCATAACACTTATACATTCACACATGATATCACCTATGATAATCTGCACGACAACATGAATAATTCGCATGGTAACATGAATAATTGGTCAAAATAAAATAGGATTTAATGGGTTTAGTTATCATCTAGAATGCACATAGTCAAACTTAATACAACATATGATTCAAACACTACCTCGTTATACAAATTAAAGTATGGCAAAAAATTATCAGTTATAGGAATAAAAGAGCTAATATCTCAGCTCATCACTCATGTTGTCAATCACTTTGTTTGATTCTAGGAGCTAGGATTAAAGTTTGTGAAAACTCATCCGATAAATGTTTTTCCATATCAACATACTCATACTCACTGTCAGCAGCATTAGGAGTTGTATTACCATTATGAATAACATTTTCACCCATTTTTTCATTAAAGTTTAAAGCAATAGGAGCAAGAACACGAATAGGAGTAAAACCATCACATGTTTTATGCAACTTATGATTTGGAGATGTTGGTTGAACATCTTGCTTTGGAGAAAAGGGAATCATGTCAACTGTTGGAGTCTAAGGAGATTGACTATTTTGAGGGATAGCTTCACGAGCTCAAACACAACATCTTCATTGGCGTTCTCTCGCACAATGATTTCATCGAGTCTTAGTGGAAGGCTAAGAAGGAGGAGGAGCCTTTGAAGAAGTAAGAATGGTGTTCTCCTTTAGAGTGGAAGGTTTAGGTTGAGGTCTTTTTGGTTGAACAATAGGAGAGGCAAGGCTCTTCTCTTGATAAGAGGAAGGAGGTGGAATTGCAGCATAGAGAGGAGGAATATTAGGTGTAGGAAGGAGACCAAGTCCATCATGGGGAGGAGGGATAGGTCTAACCTTAGGAAGAATATTGGTGTTCTCCTTAAGAGAAAGTAAAGTCACATCCATAGGAGTAGGTGGACAATTTTCCTTAGGAGGAAGATTAGTTCTATCCGAGAGGGGAAGAACCTCATCTTGAAGAATAATAGGAATGAAAAGTATTGGAGATCTATGTTGACTTAAGGATAAGATCATATTGTTCTTTCATTTTTGATAAGATTGAAAAAGAGCATCGATCCTTGATGGAAGAGATTGAAATTGTTTAGGCCAAAAGAGATCAATAAGAACACCGGGGCTTCTTTCTGATGGATGAAATAAGCTATGGTTCATGGTTACAATTTCTCCATTGTGAGGAAATTTAAGACATTTGTGGATTGGAGAAGCAATAGCCTTCATGGAAGATAGCCAAGGATAGCCCAACTTCACATGGAATTTCTCAGAAGAAGGTATAATAACAAATTCAACATCCATGGATTTAGCATGAACCTCAACAGGAAGAGTGATAAAACCAATGGTAGGACAAGAGAAGTCATCAAATAACTTCACAACTACATTAGAAGCATCATATAGTGGTTTATGTAATTGTAAAGTGAAAAGATACTCTTCAGTTATGACAATAACCATGAAAGAGGGATCAATCAGGGCACCACGACAAGGGATATCCTTAACCTTTACAGCTATGTATAAAGGGCCATCGAGTGCTTGAATGGTCTCACTAGGGTCAAATGTAATACAAGTATCCTTAGGAGAATCTTGTGTTTCTACCATATTAACCAAATTTGTATCCATACAGATGAATCTTTCAGAAGAGAGAGAATTAGGCACAATCTCAATAATGTTAGAGGTATGAGATGGCAAGGGATCAATGAAAATATTAAGATTTTGATTAGGAGGAGCAACTGATTTATTCCCTTTATCATTCACACCCGCCATAGATATAGTATTATTACCAATCAAGTCTTGAACCTTATTTTTCAATGCAATGACAATGAAATTGACAAAAGGAATTGTTATCAAAATGAGGAGATGAAAGATTGGAAGGATCAACTTGTTTTATAGGAGGAAGTTTGATAACATTTCTATGCAATAACTGAGACATAATACTATGCAAAGATTCATTCAAAGGAGTAAATTGTCTTTCTCTTTGGAAAAATTTAGAGATAGGAGGCCCACCTATTGTAGAATTCACATGGTTGTTGTTGATTGGATCAGTGAACTTGATGAAGCTTTTTGTTGGTTTGAACTTCAAAAATGATTGTTGAACACTCTTCCCCTTATCACTCGGAGCCATAGGAGTGGATTGCTCCATTTTACTCACAACCAGTTGATAATTGTGGAGTGTTGCACACAACTCTGGAAAGGAAGTAAACTAAGACAAAAGAAGCTTTTCCCTGATATCTTTTTGTAAATTAGAAATAAAAATTCTTTGAATATCATTATCAGGCACATGAAAAGAAATTTGAGTACACAAATGCTTATATCTACCAATGAAATTAATCACTTTCTCTTTAACACCTTGTTTGAAATGCATTAAATCAGTCAAAGTGATTTTAGGACCAATGTTGTTTTGAAATTGTTGGATGAAAGCATTTGCTAGTTGTTGAAAGGAAGTGATAGAATAAGAAGGCAGGGACCAATACCATTGTAAATCCTTATCTCTTAGTGTTCTTGTAAATAGTTTTGCAAGCAATCGTTGATCATAAACAAAATCAGTACACAAGGTTTGAAATGTTTTGACATGCGTAAGAGGATCACCTTTTCCATTATAGATTTCCAATTGAGAGATCTCAACATGTTTAGGTGGCACAAATTTAACAATATCAAGAGAAAGTGGGCTCACAACATCAAAGGTGGGAACACTGAACTTGGATTGACTCATAGAAGAAATTTGTTGATGTAAGGAAGACACAATTTGGGCAAGATTGTTGATTGTCATTTCGGTGGAAGAATTCATGTTAGACATAGGTGAGTGAGAAGGTGGTGTGATGTTGTTGAAAGAAGGCATGGACTGAGAATAAGGTGGTGGGACACTATGATAAGTACGCATTGGTGATGAATTGGTAGGAAAGGGACATTAAATGAGGAGTAAAGTTGTTGAAGGAATTGCCCCCTTGTGTCACACTGATTGGTTGAGAAATAGTAGGAATACTCATGGAAGACATAGGTAACAATGGAGGATTAAATGAAGAAGAGGGATTTCCCCCATGACCTATGGTTGTAGGCATGACATTTTGAGTTGAAGTAGCCATGATGTTGGATGCGAAAGTAGGAATAATAGTCATAGGATTGGTCAAAGGAATAGAGGAATTGACTTGTGTTGAAGGTTGTGAGTAACCTAGGGTTTTGACACAACTCTTGATAGGCATGACATTAGAATCAACAATATGTGCAATGCCACACAATATATCAATTCCATTCTTATCACATTGAAGCATGCATTTAAGACCTTCAATTAATGGAAGAGCTTCACTATGAGGGTATTCTTGGGACATCCATTGTTGAAAGCTATCAAATTGATTGTCGAATGTAGAAAGTTGATCTAAAGAAACCCTAGTTAAAGCTTCTTCTTCATCATGGGATCCATCAATGGGCACATGATTAGGATGAAAAGAATTAACATGATCCTCATTAAAGAAGTCACCCAATTTAGTCTCCATCTCCTCGGTAATTAAACCTTGGGAAGCTTTAATTATAATACGTCGTCTAACGGGGATAGGATAGGTAGGACTAATAGTGGTAAAAATCATGCACTAGAGGGAAATTTTGAATTTTGAATTGTGGAATAAAGCTTGCAAAAACTGTGTAATGCAAAATTTAATAAAATAATGATTACACAATTTGAAATTTGTTGGAGGAAGGGAATGACACAATTTCCAAAAATGAAAGGAAATTGGAATTTTAAAAATAAGGCCAAGGGAAGACCACTTAATTGTAAAATCAAAATTTTTAAAATCAAGGCAGACAATAATTAACCTCTTAATTTTAAATTTTTTCTTGAAAGTTGAAATGTTGAATTTTGAAGGTATTGCCGATTCTAGAGGGTTCAAAAATCAATAAAATCAGCCAATCTTTTGGATTTAGGCTATTAAATACATTCATAACAGTCTCCCAAAATTTTCAAAAAAAACTCGAGGACCGTGGCGGGAACGCACATGGTCCAACCAAATTTTTTTGAAATTTTTAGGGATGGATATTACGTTGATTTTAAAGCTAACCCCAAAAAATTGGCAAATTTTATGATCTCTAGATGGGCGAAATGAAGACACAAATGTGAAAATAGGACCCTATTTGGGTTTTGAAGAAAAAGAGGAATTTAAGTGCAATTTTGAAAAGGGTCAAACCTAACGGATAGGGACACCTTGGAAAATGTTTAAGAATCTGAATGTAAATGAAATTGATTTGAAATTTACACAAAATCCAATTAATTTTAAAAATTAGGGTTTGATGACCTAACCACTTAATTTTGAATTTTGGGAAAAAGGATGGAAATTGAAAATTTGAATTGTAGAACTGAAAACAAATCTCAGAACAATAAGATTTCTGAAAATTAAAGGGAAATCCAATTTTTGTACAAGTTCAGTGTGATTTTTGAAAATTAGGGTTTTAACAAGTAACCTCTTAATTTTGTAAATTTTAATTATAAATTGAACAAGACAATGAGGAAATTGAATTTGCCAATCAAAACAATTTTCAGATCAAAGACAACCACAAGCAATTTTTACAAATCACAAGCTCAATTTTAAAAACTAGGGGTTTTAATGATTTAATCACTAAGTTTGTAGAAAATTTAAACTTGCAAATGAAAAATATGCAATTTTGTTCAAAGGAAAGCATGCAAAATGTTGGGTTCACCAAAATGTAATGGTGGGAAAATGATGAGTGATAGATCAAGAGGAAAACTAACCCTTTCCCTAAAAGAGAGATGAGAGTTTCACTATTGATTATCCTTCAAGCACTTTTCACCATTATATTAGGAAGATAAGGGATAATTCACTAGATTCAATCTCCACACAAAGATGATATTGATTATCCTTCTTTCTTTGTTTCATTTGGAATGGAATTGATTGAATTATGTAGTGCAAAAGTGACAAAGAATCGATTATAACTTGAGATCTGAATATGGGATGAAGCTATGCACCTGGATTTGGTAGTAAAATGTTGTGACGAAGTTGCCCTGCAAATTTGACAAAAAGTAGTCTGGACCATGGTGGGAATGTACACGGTCCTCCGAAAAATCCACGAAACGAAAAGGGTTTTTCTGCCTCTTCAAATGAAGCTTGAATCGGAAAGTATAGCTGCGCACCTGCAACCTATACACAAAAAATAGAGGGAAATGTGTTGGGATTGGGGGTTTTCCTTTAGGTCAAACCCCAGTTTTGGAATTAACCAAGTAATGAAAGAAAGTACTTGCAAGTAGATGTAAATGAAAGACTGAATTGTAAATCACCTCAAGGGAGGTTATAGTAGCAATGTTGATAGAAATGCTTGTATGGAATTGTATGTTGAAATCAATCTCCTCTTCAATGGTTGAATCATTGACTTGAATGCAACACCTAGCCTTGAAGGGAGACTTGAGAATGCTCAATGCTGGAAAAGAATGCTCAAATTCTTGAATGCTCTTGATCACTTATGACCTTATCAAAATTCCACCTCTTGAACTTATCCAACTTATGCAAATGAGAGGACGAATGCCCCTTAAATACATGTTTGAAGGATTTGAATTTTGTCACAGGCTGACATTGGGGAGATTTCTCGCTCACTGCACAACCCACAATGCATGCTCTAGGAAGGTCTTGCCCCAAAATAGGGCAGGGATAGGGGCACCACACCCCTGTCCTGGGTGGACAAGGGCACCACGTGCCTATCCAAGGGTGGACAAGGGCGCCATGCCCCTATCCTACCCCTTTCTCTAGGGAAAAGTGCAGACAGAGTGATGCAGAGGCCAAGGAAGAAGCTATTTTCTCAAGCCAAACACTCTTCGGTCTTCGATTAGGCTAGAGGATTCGAGTTTGCATGCGTGAGGATCCTAATGCAGTCATAAATTACTAGGGTCACAATTTTATGACACTACACACACAAAATTCACTATCAAAAGATCATAAAAAATTCTCAGGAACAAGGGAGCCAACCATCTTGTCCCTCCTCTTGTTGTCCCTTCAAAAGTCAATTTTTATTGTCGTCATCTACTCTACTGGGTTCCTTGCTCATAGCTCCTGAGATAATGTCTTGCACACAGAAATATAGAAATAGGTTTGTTGATGAGGGCTTGCCTTAGGTCAAACCCCGGTTTAGAAATTAACCTTGATATTGAAATGGAATTGAAGTAGAATTGAAATGTAATGCCTTCCTTTTGAGGGAAAGGCTAAATTTGACTTGAAAATGCTTGAAATTGAACTTGGTACCTTGATGAAGCTTGCTTGAATCCTCACATAAGGGTTTAGAATGCAATGCAAAATGTTTTTATAGAATATTGATCATGAATGCTTAAAATTGACTTGATTTCTCCTTCAATGCTTGATTGCTTGGTCACTTAGGCTTGAATTGATTTGTAATTGAGATCTCACTTATTATTTCCTAGTTCTAGTTCTAGTTATGAAATGAGGGTGGTAGGCTTCCTTTTATACCTAACTTTGCATTAATTATTTAAATTTTTTGAGCAAGCCAACACATATCCAAAATTATTGCCCACAAGACATGACCATTGTGAGGTCCTATTTTGGGTCTGATTGGGAGGACTGGGGTGCCTAGGGCATCTTGGTCCAATCAATTAGGACTTAAAAGTAGACAAAAGATAGATAAGGAGTTTAATATTCATAATTCAAGTGGGCATGAGCATAATCAAAGTAGGCATTAAGCACTGAAGACCAAAATGCCTAGGTGAGGACGAAATTGTATAGGGATACAATTTACAATGCTACAATATTTTTATAGAAGTAATTTGAACTTGGCTATGTGGATCTTAGCATTTCATGTTTGATAGGTTGATTGAACATAGAGGGGAGAGTCAATTGGTCATTGGTCTTTTAGCACATTGCCTCATTTTTTATTTTCTTTCTTTGTGACATTTAGCTATTGACAATGATTTTGAGATTATCATTTGTGGCTTAATGTATTGTCTTATTAAGCTTCACATAAACTTCCATAATATTTGGCTTAATGTATTGTCTTATCTTTGCACTTGTACTATTTTAGCACTTTCACATCCTTAATATTTTTTTCTATTTTAATGCCTATGTTGTTCCACCCCATACAGTCCATAAAACCCATTATTTTGAGTCCTCGGATCATATTGTCCAAAATTATAGTCTTACTAACTTGATATAAACCTAAAACATTCACCAAATAATCCTCATATTCCAAAAAAAAAACCGCTTTCTAAAAATTAAAACCTTGTCCATATTTTCATCTTTATAGTCCATTGTAGACATTACCATAGTCATCTCACCTAGATTCCACCTAACTTGGAACTATTCAAACCATGACCACTTGTCTACTTAATCAAAATCTTCATCAATTATTATCCTTCTTCAACATCCTCGTTTAAGTTAGACTTAGCTACGCCCCATACTCTTTCATCACACTATACAAAAAAATCACAAGTTTTTCTATCATCCCAAAAAATCACTTTCATTTATTCACTTTAAACACATCCACAATCATTCTCCCTCACTTTTGGACTTAGAATTTACACCCACAACCATAATCGATTCTCAATTTTGTAGGACACAAATTTCTAGTTTCTCCTCGATGGTATGAAGACATGTTGAGTTTTTCTAGTGGTGTTAATATTTGGGTTGACATGTTGAGTTTTTTTAATTGCGGTTGATTATGGCCTATTCTAGTTACTTTGAAGGATGTGTTAAGATGTGTTTGGGGTTTACTGATTCTTTGGGTTGATCCACAACCTAATCTTAGTTTGTGACATATGTGTTTAGAGCTTAACTATATTGGGTCACACGTTTTATTTGTTAGATCCTATTGTAGCTGACCTAATTAATTTATTGGTGTGTTGTGGGGGGTATATAAGGAAGGATAAATCATTTATGAAGATAATGAAGAATTTTGTAATGTGAAAAATATTTTGGAGATGAATCATTTGAGCGGGACATGTGCAAAACCAATATGATAGAGTAATTATGCTACAAAGGAGGACTGCAACTTCAACATATGTTAGATGCCTTTTATGTGGCAGTTCATGTTCTCATTCATGTATCTTGCTAAGAGATAGTGTGTCTTCTCAACAACTCTCTTATATCTTGCCTTGGGGTAGTGAACATCAACCTACAAGTCCTTTTGGGAGCAATAAGCTTGATTGACAATGTGCCTAAATAAAACATTCTAATATTTGTGTCATATAGTGTGAGTTAATCCTCACCATGGTTTTTCCTTCCTTGAATTTTCCACATAAAAATCTTGGAGTTCTTCTATGGTGCATTTTTTATTTTTGTTCTTTCTTTCAGCAGATCTAACTTAAATCACTAAATATGAAATGGATGTTTAAGTTTTAATTAATGTTAATTCCCCACATCTCAGTATCTAGGTGTGTTCAACAATTGGTTTTAGAGCAAAGTTCCTAAGGTAATAGCCTAACATTTGAGGTCGATCTTATTTTTGAACAAAGACATGCTAAAGGAATGTTGAATAGCGAAATTCCTCCACAAGCATACTTAGATGTAATGGAACCTAATGGTAGTTGGGATATTACTCTTGATGATTATGAAGTAGATTTTGAAGGAGAACTTTGGAATTCTCTTGATGACCTAGATGCTGCAAGGGAAGAATGTGAAGAATACAAGACCAAATTCAATAAGGTAAAAACGATGATTGTCAAACTGAAAGTTCAAATCGAAGAAACAAAGGGATACAAAGACAAACTTAACTTGACATAAGATTAAATTATCAGGCTAAAAATTGAGAACAAAAGAAGTAGAAAATGTTGATAAACTCAAGAAGGCAGAGGAAGACATAATCATTGTAAAGATTCAAGTTGAGGAAGGAAAGAAGACTACTGATTGCTTGGAGACCAAAGTGTGTGAGAAATTTGTTGAATGCACCAATTTTTAGGAAGAGATCATTATTTTGAAAAAAAACTAGGATATGCAAAAGATAAGATAGAGAAAGGTATGAAAATCAAAGGTGGAAGTGATCTTCTTGATAAGGTACTTAGTTATCAAAAACCACAGAAGGACAAGGGTGTTATTGGTTTTGGTAAGGGAGACAATTTTAAGACTAACAACAAGAATGAGAAAAGAAAAAAAGTGTTACAAGATGAATCCAAGAAGATATAAGAAAACAAGAACAACCTCACTCAAGTTCAAAACAAAAAGAAGAATTTTAGAAAGTCATCAACAATTCAAACTACTCAAACCAGGTATTCTCAAGCTTTCAACCAGTAATTTTTGTCTACGGGGAAATTCATCATTTTAATCAAATTATCAAGCTACTACTAAACCCAATCTAATTAACTAAAATCCAAATGTAATGACAATAAAATCCTACTTGTAAATTCAACAATAAAACCAAATCAAAACACCGGAACCTCGCGGTTGAATCCAAGAATTTTGCTTCTATTGTTCTTCTGCTTCTTGCGAGGGATTCAATCTCAGAGTAGCGCTATGAAAAACCTACAAGATGTTGACACAAGAATTTATAAATTTTGAAAGGATTGATTGTACGATTGATATCGATTTGAGAATAGAATTAATCGACGATTGAGATTCAATGTGACAAGTAAGTGGGACAAAATTGTTCATCTCGATTGGATTTGGTTGAGAGATCAACTGGATTGATTGAGGAGTTAACTGATTTGATTGGGATATAAACATGATTTATTGATTAGTTAAGAAATTTGATTGAGTAGTTAGCTAACTTGACTGATTACAAGACTGAATTGATTGAATAGTCGAGAAAAGTTTATTGAGAGTTGACTAGAAGTCAGTGGTAGTTAGGAAATTTGAAATGTGATGTGGGAAATTAAGATAAAATGTCATTTGATTTGCATTTAAGTTTTTGAAAAATGAAATGAAATTGAATTAATGGAAGATGAATTAAATTTGAATTTGGAGAGAAATTTGAATTATTTGAAATTAGATTAAATAAATTTAAGAAATTTATTTAATTTGGAGGACATAATCATATAATTAAATAATTTAAAGAAATTATTCAATAATGGGAAAATAATTGAATTAACTAACAATAAAGATTATTTAATTAAAGTAATTAATCTAAGGCGGGAAATGGTTGATTGATTAAATGATTCAAAGGGAAGTTGAATGATTAGTTTAAAATGAAAGGGGAATATTAATTCTAAAGAATAAAATTAGATTAATTAAATAATTAAAATTATTTAATTAATATAGAGGAATAATCAGTAAAATTGGTGTTTGTAGGCATGGGACAATTTTTGTTGGCATATGATGAATCAATGACAAAGTATGTTGCCATTGATGTCAATAAGTGCTCAAGCAGATACACCGGTATGCACCGGTATGAAGGTTGGAAGTAGTTTTGGTCAACCGGGATGGAGTGGACCAGTGTCGGGGTTCACTAAGTGTAATTATCGGTTGGTAGTCTCTGTTCAGTTTTAGGGTTTCTGGTATGGCCTGTGCGGTGCAACCGATGGTGTTTTGTGAATGTTAAGGATAAGGATCAGGATGCCACGTCAATTTTGTGCACGTGGAGGATTTCCTTGAGGATCTTGCATATGAAGATTGATTGCATTAAATGTCTACCTTGCACGATTTTATGAGTGGTGTATGAAGAGCGCGTGATGGGTTACCATTTTCCAGATGCAGTGAAGTATGGATGATGCAGAATGACTTGTGATCTGTTTAAGATTGTTTGATTTTATGCAAAGTGTTTTGAACGGTCAGGATTGGATCGCCTGTAATTGTAAACCTAAAATACTTAGGGTTTAGGGTTTATGTTACTGACCTAATTTTTGTCTATAAGGTTGATGAGTTTTGATATTGTTGTGGTTGGCAAATGTTGTGTTTGTGTCTGCATGTTGAGATACTTTCAAAACCAGAGTGTGAAACCCGCAGAGTGTGATTGCAGAGGAGAGGAGCTAAAAAGGATCTGCCTTAGCAAGTAGTGTTGTTATCAGATCAAAGCTTTACCTGTTGACTTCTAACCATTTCAACAGAAGGAAAATCCCTTGACCAGGTAGCTTTAACAGGCTTGTTGTAAATCCTCTAACCAGGTGACTCATGTTCATTGAGTTCTTTAAATCCTTTAGCGAGGTAACCTTTAACAGGGTTTCAACCTTTAACAGGGTATATAGCCATCCCTTAACCGGGTGATCTTTAACAGGATCGGTTCCTAACAGAACCTTATTGTAAAGTCTTTAACCAGACTAGGCTCCTAACAGAGCGAGCTTCAAAAGAGTTCAAAACAAGATTGTGGGTATTCATCCCCACCATGGGTTTTCCCATTTGGCTTTCCATGTGAAAAATCTGTGTGTTATAAGTTGTGCATTTTTCATGTGATGACTGAGTATTCTTTGTTTAGGTGATTATCCATGCAGAGCTAATAGTTATGATATTACTGATACAACACATGCATATGTATATTGGCGAAGTAAATATCAAGTGTTGAATGATATTTGAAGTATTCAATTTTACTGGTTTAGATGTTTGAAGTCTTATTGTGTTTAACCGGTATTGCCATGGTTAATTTTAGTGATGAAGACAACCGGTTATCATTGTTTTAACTTGATAAGTTGTTGAGAAGTTTTTGTCTGTACTGATTCAGCCCCCCCCCCAGTACCGTTTAGGATATTTGATGCTCATCATTATTCATCAATTTTAGGTGTCTACAATTTCTTTTCTTGTAAGAATTTTGGGCATAAGGCTACTAAATATAGGAGTAGAGTGAACATAAATTCATTTTGGCCTCCAAGGCCTCAACCATTTAATGGTTGGCACTATACTTGCAACAAATCTCGTCATAAAGTGAATGAGTGCAGAAATACAATCATAAGAAATGGTTTCATGAATAATGTTAGTGCATGCAAAAGTTTGGTGCCCGTGATTTATGGGAAACTTGTGTTCCACCGTAACTGGCACTCATGCATTTCTAGATATGCGTAAGCTAACCAAGGAGTGCATTGTTAAACTCTACATCTTCCTCGTAATTTCAGTTTAACTCTTCATGAATATCCTCTAGTTTATGATTCCACTGTAATTTCAGTTCTTTTGGTGGTTCATTCGTATATAAAATCATGCTTTCAACATATTGTAAATCACACATTGAGTTAATAAAGTATTTTCTTCTATTTTTTGTTATGTTTTCTCCTACAAGTTTTATTTTCTATTTTCTAGCTAGATCTGTATTATTGATGGGATAAGATTTGGGATAGACTAGCCTAGTCTATGCTCTTGGATCCTTTCCTTGGATCACCTGGTGTTCTCTACACACCCTAGGGTCTCTAGGACTTCCTTTGCTTGAGGAATCCCCTAACCTTGCCCAATCCACCCACCAATGAGTTGTTGTGCTGCTCCTAAGGTCTCACCTACTCATGAGACTCAAAACCCCTTACTATGGCTAATAAGGGCTAAGGGTTGTTACACACTCTCCAAGGTCTTAGCAAGGTTAAATCAGGTCTTAAACCATGTTTTACATCCCTCCATGTTCCCCCAAGAAGTTTCTACCTTCATCCTTTCTACAGATTTCACTGTTTTGTGTTTTTGCTTACAAAACAGGGCTACAAGGATTAGGACCAATTAGGCCTCCTAACCAGTCTTCTAGGGCTCCCTCTCACAAACGATGCACAAACAACCCTAACTCCCAAAATGGACTGCTATTAAATTAGCAAGGGCTCAAAGATTTTCTAGGTTTTGGGCCTCCAAGTGGACGTACAGTGCCTAGGGCGAATTTTTGGGGTTTTTAAGGGTTTTGTGGTCTGCCTGGGTCATAGTGAAGGTTTTGTGTGTTAGCCACCTTGTTGGATTTGTGGAGGCTCTCCTTCACACCAATGATGCTTCTAACACTCCTCTACACCTCCTCCAAAGTATGTACTCTCCTCTATCCAACCTTGCTCTCCAAGACCTCTGCAATCTAACCTCTCCTAACCGGGGCACTGTCCAGTCTCGCGTAGGAGTGGGTCTTTGCTTGGTCTTCCTACATTTTTAAGGGCCCTGCTTGTTTTTTATTATGGTACAAGGTCTTCACTCTCATTCCCCATGGTTTCATGGTGGTTCCACAACGGGGAATGGAGTTATGCAGCCATTTACACAATCCTGTCCAGAACTGGACAGTAAGAAGACAATTTACAGACTATTTACAAACACACTCAATTTGCAAATAAAAACCTAAAATATTTTCTTGAAATGAAATTATTTACACCATGGAAAACATTCCCCTCAGTTTTGGTCATTTCTCAATCCATTAACTTGCTTGTTTTCTTCATTCAAACTGACTGGTAACAATTTTACAGTCTCAGTCTGATCTTTTTGCTAGGGTTGTACAAAGTCTGGCATCCAACCCTTTAACTTAGGGTTTGTAACATCTTATACTACCCATACCTCATTCGGTGTGCCACATTTAGGGTTGTCCACACCAACAAGGGTCTAAGACCATTTTCGGTGGAAAAGTTGCTTGACAACTTTTAAAAGTTGTCATGCAACTTTTGCATCTTTTGAGCAACTTTGCCATTGTTGCTTTTCATGACTCCTGAGCCTATTTTGGGCTATCCTAAGGACATAAAAATGCCAATAAGGCCTAACACACACTCCTGGCACACTCAACCTCTCTTGCACAAGAAATCACACAAACACTAAGGACCTGAAACTAGGACCTAGTCTAGCACACATGAGCTCATGGCTCTTATTCATGTACAATGGCTTCTAAAGAAGCATGACACAAAAAAAACAAAGAAAGAGAAAGAGTTTGGAAGGATGCTCCTGCACCATACTCCCCCTCTACACACAATTAAGAAAAAGAAGAAGAGATGAGAGCCGGGTCTATTCCAAGTGTCTTGAACCTGCTCTCCTCCACCTATGTAGCTTCAGATACTGGTTGATCTGCCCATTTCACTAAGTGCTCCATGTAGACCTCGTGTCTAGTTGACTTCTTCACCCTTGATTCCAAGATCTCCTCTACTTTAGGCTTCTTCACCTGTGGTAAGACATTAACATCAAGGTCCTGCAGTACCTTGGCTTGGTTCTCAGTCTGGCCTGCTATCTCACCCTTGTACATGATCAAGTCAGCTACATTAAAGAATGGTGATATAGCTAAATCTGAAGGCAAGTCAACTTTTTAGGCATTCTTACCATATTGTGATAGGATTCTACAAGGTCCTACCCTTCTCATCTGTAGTTTGGTAGGCTTCCCACCTTGCATCCTAGCTTTGCTCAAATGGACCATCACATAGTCACCCACCTTGAACTGAACTTCTCTCCTTTTCTCATCCACTTTGGCTTTCAGTTTTTGAGTGGATTCAAGGATGGCCTTCTTAACCTTCTCTTGAACTTCCTTGATGGTTTGAGTGAAGTCTTC
This sequence comes from Cryptomeria japonica, assembly GCF_030272615.1. NCBI lineage: Eukaryota > Viridiplantae > Streptophyta > Pinopsida > Cupressales > Cupressaceae > Cryptomeria > Cryptomeria japonica. The sequence goes on from NC_081407.1 coordinate 19,328,075, forward strand.
TTCTTGCCCGCTCTTCATTTCCAAACTACCAAGGTCTCTCAACTCACATGCTCCTCTTGGATGTTTGCCATATACCACCTCAAAAGGACTTCTACCAGTGGTTCTATTCACACTGTCATTATATGCATACTCTGCTTGAGAAATGATTAGGTCCCATGTTTGGCCATACTCCTTAGTTAAACACCTCAACAAGTTACCTAACACCCTATTGATGACTTCAGTCTGACCATTTGTTTGTGGATGGTAAGCTGAGCTAAATGACAAGTTAGTTCCTAGTCTCCTCCATAATGTTTGCCAAAAATGACCCATGAACTTGCTATCCCTGTCTGAAACAATGCTTAAAGGGAGTCCATGAATCCTAACAATCTCTTTGAAGAAGAGATGTGCAACATAGCTTGCATCATGTGTAGTCTTACATGGGATAAAATGACTCATCTTGGAAAATCTATCTACTACCACATAGATGTTGTCCATACCTGTTTTAGTCTTGGGAAGTCCTACTACAAAGTCCATGCTTATACATTCCCAAGGTCTGTTAGGGATCGGTAATGGTTGATATAAACCATAATTGCTTGATCCACCTTTGGCTCTTTGGCATACACCACACTGTTCTACATATCTTTTCACATCCCTTGGCAACTTTGGCCAATAGTAGTACCTCTGTACTAAGTCCAAGGTCTTGTTGACTCCAAAGTGTCCACTCAAACTGCCATTATGTTTTTCTTGGATGAGGTTCTCCCTCATAGATCCTCTAGGTACACACAACTGGTTACCCTTGAATAAGAGACCATTTTGGAGAGTGTAATCTACATACTCACCATGGAAATGGTTCTCAAACTCTTTGCAAACCTTGTAAGCTGTTGAGAAGTCTTCATCTCCTTCATAGAGGTCTTTGAAACCTTCTATTCCTATGCTCTACAACTGTAACTCTTGAACTGTCAACAACTTCCTGCTTAATGCATCTGCCACCTTATTAAGCTGCCCCTTCTTATGCTTGATGGTGAAGGTGAAGGATTGGAGGTATTCCATCCATTTTAGATGCCTATTGCTTGGCTTCTCTTGAGTGTTTATGTAACTCAATGTCTGGTTGTTTGTGAACACTACAAATTCTTTTGGAAGTAGGTGATGCCTCCATTTCTTTAGAGACTGCACTAATGCATACAACTCTAGGTCATAGACTGAGTACTTCTTCTTTGCTTCATTAAGCTTCTCACTGAAAAATGCCACAAGTCTTCCCTCTTGACTCAACACACCACCTACTACAATTCCACTTGCATCACACTCCAAAGTGAATAGCTTATCAAACGTAGGTAGGAGAAGGATAGGTTTTGTGGCTACTTCTTGTTTCAACAATTGAAATGCTTTGTCTGCCTGCTCAGTCCACTTAAACTTAGTTTTAAGACCTCCTTTAATGGTGTCAAGGACTGGTGCACATATGCCACTGAAATTCCTCACAAATTTCCTATAGAATTGGGCTAATCCATGGAAACTTCTAACCTCAGTCCCTGTTTTAGGTGCAGGACAATTCAAGATTGCCTCCACTTTGCTTGGATCCATCTTCAAGGTTCCCTTAGACACCACAAATCCTAAGTAAACCAGCTCTTTCTTCAAGAAGTCACACTTCTCTAGGTTGATGGATAGCTTCTCGTCATGCAACCTCTTTAAAACTAACCTCAAATGCTCAAGGTGCTCTTCCTTGGTTCTGCTATAGATGAGAATGTCATCTAGGTACACTACCACAAATCTGCCTGTGAAATCCTTCAACACCTCATTCATCAACCTCATGAAGGTGCTTGGAGCATTAGTAAGCCCAAATGGCATCACAATCCATTCATACAATCCATCTGTGGTTTTAAAAGCAGTCTTCCACTCATCACCCTCCTTAATTCTTATCTGGTGATAACCACTTTTAAGGTCTAGCTTGGTAAAATACATAGCCCCTCCTAAACAGTCCATCAAATCCTCTATTCTAGGAATAGGAAACCTATACCTTATGGTAATCCTATTGATTTCTCTTGAGTTAGTGCATAGTCTCCACTTACCTCCTTTTTTTGATGCTAGCACTACCGGGACTGCACATGGGCTGATGCTCTTCTTAATCAGTCCTTGTTCCAATAACTCTTGCACTTGCCTTGCTACTTCCTTATTCTGATCAGGTGTGAGCTTATATGCAGCCTTGTTAGGTAAGGATGCACCAAGAACAAAGTCTATTTGATGACTTATAGACCTTCTTGGTGGGAGTGTTGCAGGTGCTCCATCACTCACTATATCCTTTACTCTTGCAACATTTGCTTCACCTCCTTGGGTATTTTTGCCTGCAACTTGTCTGCTTTCTCCTTTGGCTTCACAAAGATGGCACACTTCACTATCTCCTCCTCATGTAGCGAACTCAAGAATTCTTTACCAGTAGCCATTAAAACACTAGGTGTTTTTGAAGTGCCCTCTTCATCCTCTGTCAAAGACTGAATCTTGAAGGTCTTGTTGTCCTTCTTGAATGATATGGAGTTCTCCTCTCCATCATAGATCACCTTCTTGTCAAATTGCCAGGGCCTTCCTAGCAATAAGTGACATGCATCCATAGGCAATACATCACAAAGGATCTTATCCCTATATCCTCCAATAGAAAACTCTACCCAAGTCTGTTCATTGACTAGGACACTCTATCCTTTGTTCAACGAAGTCACTTTGTAAGGATTGGTGTGGGGTATTCTTGTGAGTTTCAACTTCCTAACTACCTCTTTTGAGATGTTGTTGTCAGTTGAGCTTGTATCAACTATCACCTTGCACACTTTACCAAGAACTTTGCATCTCACCCTAAACAATGCTCTCCTATGTTTGGGTTCCTCCTTAACCGGCTGTCTGATCAAAATCCTATTGAACATCAGATTCTCACCAACTTCTAATTCAATCTGGTCCACATCCGGTGTCTTGCTGCTTGAAGAGTCTTCTTGTGCATAAACAACCCTCTTTCCACTGTTTGATGATGTAGGCTTGTCAGGGCATCTATATGTCGGGTGTCCCAATTGTCCACAATTGTAACACTTCATAGTTGCAAAATAGGAGTTACCTCTGCCGGTACCTCTACCCCTATTTGGACCACCTTGTACACCTCTTCCCCTAGAATGTCCTCCTTTGAGATTAGTTTCACTACCATGCTCAGTCAACTTGGCTTCTGCTTGGTTCCTTGGCTCATTTGTCTTGATTTGGTAACCACCTCGGTGATTCACTTGGTCTCTACCTCTGCCTCTACCCCTGTTATTGGAGTCTCCTTTCCTTTTGTTCCTCTCTTCTACCTTGACAACAAGCTGATGACATTTCTGAATAGTAGTAGGAGTCCATAGGCTTATCTCCTCTTGTATGTTCCACTTTAGGCCGCTTAGATACCTAGCCACCTTAATAGATTCATCTTCTTGAACCTTAGATCTAAGACATAGCTTCTAAAACTCTTCGGTGTAGGAGGTTACATCAAGATCTTTCTGCTTCAATCCTTGTCTTTTCTTATGAAGTTGGACTTCATAATCCTCTGGTAAGTAGTTTTCCTTAATCTTACTCACCATAGCTTTCCAATTTGCAATAGGTAGCTTCCCCATGCTAACCCTTTCTTCTTGCAGGTACTTCCACCATGTCAAAGTTTCTCCCCTTAATCTTGATTTGGCAACTTTAACCTTCTGAGCCTCTGTCACTCCTTCACACTCAAAGTGGTTTTCCATGCCCTTAATCCATTCCATAACAGTGTCTATGTCCATTCTTCCACGGAAATGTGGCAATCCTTCAAAGGCTTTGGTGTTCAAGGCCTTAATAGCCTTCACAAAAGGTTCTTCATTGAACAAGGGATCTGGTTCAGGAATTATGTCATCTATGTCTATAGTTCTCTTGCCTTTACCCTTTGTGTCTTCATCCCAAGGTTCATGTGTTCTCTGATCCACCACTTCCTGCAGTTTATCCCTTATCTCACTCATAGCTACTTCAAGGAGTCTATTTTTCTCCTTCTATTCTTCCACTTCTCTAGCCAGCTCTGCATTAGTAACCATTTTTCTCTCCCCTACTGATTCACTAGTATATAAAGACATACACAGTCCAACAAGTCTTTTACTAGCTCTGATACCAATCTGATGGGATAAGATTTGGGATAGACTAGCCTAGTCTATGCTCTTGGATCCTTTCCTTGGATCACCTGGTGTTCTCTACACACCCTAGGGTCTCTAGGACTTCCTTTGCTTGAGGAATCCCCTGACCTTTCCCAATCCACCCACCAATGAGTTGTTGTGCTGCTCCTAAGGTCTCACCTACCCATGAGACTCAAAACCCCTTACTATGGCTAATAAGGGCTAAGGCTTGTTCCACACTCTCCAAGGTCTTAGCAAGGTTAAATCAGGTCTTAAACCATGTTTTACATCCCTCCATGTGCCCCTAAGAAGTTTCTACCTTCATCCTTTCTACCGATTTCACTGTTTTATGTTTTTGCTTACAAAATAGGGCTACAAGGATTAGGACCAAGTAGGCCTCCTAACCGGTCTTCTAGGGCTCCCTCTCACAAACGATGCACAAAAAACCCTAACTCCCAAAATGGATTGCCATGAAATTGGCAAGGGCTCAAAGATTTTCTAGGTGGCCTCCAAGTGGCTATACAGTGCCTAGGGCGAATTTTTGGGGTTTCTAAGGGTTTTGTGAGGGTTTTGTGGTCTGCCTGGGTCACAGTGAAGGTTTTATGTGTTAGCCACCTTGTTTGGATTGGTGGAGGCTCCTCCTTCACACCAATTATGCTTCTAACAGTCCTCTACCCCTCCTCTAAAGGATGTACTCTCCTCTGTCTAACCTTGCTCTCCAAGACCTCTGCAATCTAACCTCTCCTAACCAGGCACTGTCCAGTCTCGCCTAGGAGTGGGTCTTTGCTTGGTCTTCCTACATTTTTAAGGGCCCTTCTTGTTTTGTAGTATGGTAGAAGGTCTTCACTCTCATTCCCCATGGTTTCATGGTGGTTCCACAACGGGGAATGGAGTTATGCAGCCATTTACACAATCCTGTCCAGAACTGGACAGTATGAAGACAATTTACAGACTATTTACAAACACACTCAATCTGCAAATAAAAACCTAAACTAATTTCTTGAAATGAAAATATTTACACCATGGAAAACATTCCACTCAGTTTTGGTCATTTCTCAATCCATTAACTTGCTTGTTTTCTTCATTCAAACTGACTGGTAACAGTTTTACAGTCTCAGTCTGATCTTTTTGCTAGGGTTGTACAAAGTCTGACATCCAACCCTTTAACTTAGGGTTTGTAACATCTTATACTACCCATACCTTGATCGATGTGCCATATTTAGGGTTGTCCACACCAACAAGGGTCTAAGACCATTTTGGGTGGAAAAGTTGCTTGACAACTTTTAAAAGTTGTCATGCAACTTTTGCATCTTTTGAGCAACTTTGCCATTGTTGCTTTTCATGACTCCTAAGCCTATTTTGGGCTATCCTAAGGAAATCAACATGCCAATAAGGCCTAACACACACTCCTGGCACACTCAACCTCTCCTGCACAAGAAATCACACAAACACTAAGGACCTGAAACTAGGACCTAGTCTAGCACACATGAGCTCATGGCTCTTATTCATGTACAATGGCTTCTAAGGAAGCATGAAACCAACAAAAAAAAGAAAGAGAAAGAGTTTGGAAGGGTGCTCCTACACCAATTCTACAATTTATAAAATTTAACATGCTATTAGAGCCTGAGAGCTAGCAGGAAGGACAAATTATTTGCAGGCAGATTTCTAAAGAATGGAAGCTGACGTAAACCTCTGTTCACGGGCCTTGCCTTCATCTTTTCCTTTGTGACATATCATTTCAGTGGACTTGTCTTGTTTCTCCTTTGGAATATTATGAGGGAGACTATATACTGTTAGTGCTAATTCTTCTTGGTTTTGTTTCAAGTTTGATCAGTTCATTGTTGGCACTTGTATTTTCGACTAGCAACTTATTCTTGCATGGTTGAGTAGTGTTGTTGGGATCACTTGTGCAGATTCATGTGCCATGTGAATCTTTGAATGTTATATGTTTTGACTTTTTTTGCCATCTAATTATTGTTTGAGTAGTATCATGGAGGGCACTCATGCAGATTCTTGATCTTGATCATCATCTTGTCTTGTGAGGAGGTTTTTCATTCAGCACTCTGGCGATCATCATTCGATAGTTGTTCACACTTTTCTTGTATCTCAAAGGATATTCTTCTGCACTTCATATAGTTGCATCTCTTGTAATTTTGAGGGGGGGTTTTATTCCCACTGGGTTTTCCCTCTTTCCTCTTTCCTTTCATTAGGTTTATCTCTCCTTAGTTAGACTTAAGGGGGGGGGGGTATTAGTGCATGCAACAGTTTGGTGCCTGTGATTTATGGGAAACTTGTGTTCCACATTAACTAGCACTCATGCATTGCTAGATATGTGTAAGCTAATCAAATAGTGCATTGTTAAACTCTACATCTTCCTCATAATTTCATTTTAACTCTTCATGCATATCCTCTAGTTTATGATTCCACCGTAATTTTAGTTCTTTTGGTGGTTCATTCTTTATATAAAATCATGCTTTCAACATATTGTAAATCACACATTGAATTAATAGAGTTTCTTTTCTTCTGTTTTTTGTTCTATTTTCTCCTGTAAGTTTTGTTTTCTCTTTTCTAGCTAGATTTGTATTCTACAATGTATAAAATTTAACAAATAAGAACAATGTTACATGAATACTCAATCCTTCTATGGCTATTGGTACATATGAAACAAGTTTGGTCACAAGGCTACTAATTGTAGATCTAACATGCGAAGAGGTAGAAATGATCCACATCATGGTGATACATGATTTAAATATAACAAACTAGGACATATTGCTAGGTTTTATAGAGGAAAGAATGTCAGGTCTTAAGTTTCACAGAAGAAGATTAATCTAGGAGAGGAAAAGAAAAAGGTGGAGAAGATATGGAAAAAGAAGGACTATGGTGAGGTCAAGGATGGATCTGTACCTCCGAATGGTGCAGATGGTTCATCCGAAAGCTGAATGAAAAATAAATTGGGTTAGGGAAAATTGTATTTGCAAACTTTTCAAACCCCTTATAAAGCATAAATGTTGAAATCTTTAGCATCATGGTTAGTGGTATTGTGGACATTTCTGGTTGGTGATTTTGATTCATTTGATCAAACTTTAGGAGTAGACACTTTCTTTGTGGAGGTTTGTTGATGTAGCATCATAAATTGTACACCTTTATTAGTATATCCAATTTCATGCTCTCCTAGTACCTATTTTAGTTTTTCCCTTTCCTCTATGCATTATAGGATCTTTATTGATTTAAATTGATATTATGGGTATTATTCCACTTTATTACATCACCACACTCTTATTTGGGACCTTAATTCTAGGTGTGCCCTTTACTATTTTCATCTTGATTTAATCCTTACCTTATCCTAATTTTAACTCTCATAGCATATTTTGCATATCTACACATCTTAATTTGTGCCACTTTGTTGGATTTAGCATTAGAATCACGATAGCTTGCATCCCTAAAAAATCGAAAATTTTTTGGTCAGACCAGGTAGTATACTACTTGGTCCTGAACGTTTTTCCCTAAATTTTGGGAGCTTAATTGGGCAGTCTCATTCTATTCAAATCTAACTCCATGCGAAAATATATCAATTCTAAGTCGTCCTAAAGGTGATTTTAATTATGAAATCCTTGTATAAGGAATTCCGCTCAATTCATTTTCATAATCTAATCATATGCTAACATTATTGATGAGCTGAGATATTGGCTCTTTTATTCCTATAACTGATAAATTTTTGCCATGTTTTAATTTGTATAACGGGATATTATTTGAGTCATACGATGTATTAAAGTTTGAATATGTGCATTTTAGATGATAACTAAACCCATTAAATCATATTTTATTTTGACCAATTATTCATGTTGCCATACCAATTATTCCTATTGCCATGCGAATTATCATAGGTGATATCATGTGTGAATATATAAGTGTTATGATTAATTAAAATAGATATGTATATGTCTGCTTGTATGTTTTATCTTTTTAATTGCAGGAATAAATGAGATGTTGCAAAAGTGGTTATTGTGTCACGTCATAAAGGCAGTTGGAGATATTCAAGGAACGGGTTAAATATTCAAAATAGCAAAGAGAATAGTGTGCATAAGAAGCGGCAAAGGAATAGCAAGGCGTGCCAGACTTATTTATGTTTGTCTTCAACAAACATCGAACTTGTAACACTGCCATGCTATATTCTTGGCTTCGGTTTAGCAGAGATCCACGTTTCTTGTGGATTAACTCTTTATGTTTCCTGTCATTAATGTTGTCCGCCTCATTTCATCGGCGTGACCTTGATATTAGGGAGTTATTATAGTTTTCTTATAAATAAGAGCCCGTGCCTCTTCTCAGAGGTTAGAGACAGGGGATTAGAAACAAAGTTGCATAGTATTTTTACAATTAAAAGCATTTTCTTTCATTTCATGTGTTGTATCAACCTTTGAAAAACAATGAAAAAAAATAATCTTATTCTGAGTATATAGAGTTATCTTTAAAGTTTGGATACACTCATCCAAGGGGGGCCACTTGGTGAGTATTCCTGTGCATTTGTTAGGTTCAATTTTCCTTTTTGCTGCAGTAGATGTTCTAGCGATTGGTTGTTCCTGCAACCAAAGCAAACAAAGTAATTCATGTTTGTTAGCTCTGAACTTAGTTAACAATTCTTTAATTAGAATTTGTTGTTAATGCTAAGATTTCCTGCCATTCAGTTGCTATGATTCTTGCTTGTTTATTTCAAATAGATTTAGTTACTGCAGTAATGCAGAATAGCTATTGCAGGAACTTAGTGCATATATAGTGCAAACCCATTTCAAGTAATGCGTCCCTAGGTTGACAAATAAATGAACTTCAATTGTAGAGATAATAACTTCACAGAGTGAATTTCCAATCTTTGGGTTGAGATTTTAGCTCTAGTTATTGTTCCTATTGATGAGGCAAACAATTATCACCAATTCGAGAGAAAAATCCTTCTTTTTCAAGAGCAGATGTGAGTCAAGGAGAAACAAACTACATCAAGGAATCTCCATATTATGTTTCAATTATGATTTCATGATGGATTTTATGTGATTCATTATTTTATTGCATCAACACATGGAGGACTTATCCTAAGAACATTGCATCACCTATTGAAGGTATAATCATTTGCATTCAAGCATTTTAGCCTTGCCCTCAAAAGGTAAGCTAGTTCAATTTCTATTTCAATTAGGGTTAATTCCAAACTTAGGTTTTGAGCTAAGGCAAATCCCTATCCACAACATTCTTTCTTTCCTCTTATGTGTAGCTACAAGAATTTGATGGAGCCAAGATACTTCAAGAAGCCTCTGAAGCTAGTACAGAGCCTCTACCATAGTTTGGACCTGATTTTTAGGGACCAGGGTACCCAAAAATTACCTAGTCTTGGACTAGGGTAATCCATACCCCGGTTCTCTTGGTTTGGCCTTAGATTTCACTATTGCAGCTCACACAAACTTACAATTCAAGTTTCCAATTGGCATCTCTTCACCGTGTTTGAGACTAGGGTGTACAATGCCCTGGTACCGCTAAATTAAGCTTAATTTATGATCACAGATGCACATTAGATCGTTATTATAAGATCTATACTTTTTATCTCAATTATGTGGTTAATAACTATGTTATACTTGTTGTATTGTTCACTTTCTTTATCTTTTCAACATAAGTCTAACATTCACTTATACATTACATATTCCCTCTCATAACAACAAAGGAATAGAAACCCTAAAAGTATTCCTTGAATCTCTTTCATGAGAGAATCCCTACTTTAGGTGATTTTGTATTCCAATTTATGAATGAAAGTGGAGTTAGGTCCCAATACTATCTGATTCCATTTTCATGTAATATAGCTAAGTGGTTGATAGATTCCTATTATGGTAGGATAGTGTAAAGTTGCTAAAACTTAAAGAGCATTCAATGCAACAGATAGGAGAAGTATATATACAATACTTGTTCTTTTTTTTTACCTCATTTGAAGAATTCAAGAGTGCTGAGGAGATGAGGAGAAAGTAAAATTTTAAAGAGAAAACCCATGTGCAAACCTTAATGATCAAATTTTTAAGTATTTTTTGTGTGTTTACAACAAACACTAAGTTTCAAAAGTTAATTATTACTACTCCTAGGGTTATTGATGTAGTGGAAAAACCAAGACCTATCTTCAATAAGTGACCCCGTAATTCCATTATGAATGATAAAGTCAGATATTTCTCTCGTGTGCCTATTGTTGTAATCCACACCAAGGATGTCCATATGTACATCCATGCTCCCTTCAATGAGTACAATCACATAAAATTGATAGAGTTAAGAGATAAAAGCTTTTTGGATAATCAATTCATGTTGAAACTAAAGTACATCAGCTTGGAAGAAAAGAAATTGGATATTTGGAATTGTTTCCCTATGTTTTATGAAGAAGAGATGATTTGGATTGTATTGAGCTGCATACATGATGCATCCATAACCGGTTAAACCCTCAAAGAGAATCAACTGGCTTATGCAGCAAGAGTAACACACCGAAAGCAACAAGAAAACATAACAAGTCACCTAAATAGATCATATTATTTCTTTAGGACTTCCAAGAATCATCCAGTTATCATCATATAATCATGAAAGAACATCAGGTAGTTAATCGGTTACATGTAGGCTATCAACCAGATACAATCCAATCGAGACTCTAAGAATCAACCAGATCACAAAATGCGAATATTAATCCTTATTCTCAATTATACTTCCTCCGCCCCTACAAATGATTACATAACATCATATTTATACCCACCAGAACATATCTAGGTCGGCCTCATAAGATTACATTTACCAATGCAAAAAAATGAAACGTGTAACTAGTTCGACCCTAAGAATTAAAGAAATCTTTCTGGTAAATAACAACCACAAAGTGTGGTTCAACAAGAAGGTCAGCCACATGCCAAAGAACATCAGACAAGACCCAAGATAGATCCACACACCAAGAATCGCATCGATAATGAAGGAAAACCAACCGATAAGCACAAGAACTGTCCCGAAACCTATAAACAATCAACCATAAGTGATAATTGACCATAAAAGAACCCAAATGAATTGAAAATCTGGAATTAAGGACATGAACCCGTCTGGAAACCAAAAATAAGATCTTCCATGAAAAAGAAAGCAACTATTGATACCAACCGGTAAGAACACAGAAAACTGCACAAAGAACTAGACAAGAACAAAACTGAAAGAAAATATTTTTGGTTGATGCAAGATTGCTCATCGACTGGGGATGGTCCTGCATCTAACAATCCAGGTAGAAAAAGATGTTCCATGAGAGGAAACTCATGAACATCTAAAAGGATTCAGAATAAAGACCCCATGCTCATTTTTGATCTAAACATCTTCTTTATCTGCTAGCCTCTACTTTAGCTCCTTTGATTCCTCAACCGACTTCTCTTACTCCTAACTCTCTTTGTTTCTCTTTGTTTTCTTTAGATTTGCATATTGTCTCTGTTTAATGTTCTCTTTCTTTTGCAACTCTGATTTGTTACTCCCACAAGACTTCATTCAATTTGCCACCATAAGCTCTATGTCATCCGGTTCCATCTGTCCATTAGGTTTATCTTTCATGTCCTTCTGCAAACTCATGTCGCCCTCCGGCATAACCTCCGCAACTAGTTCTATCAGATCTTTCTTCAATCCTTCCGGTATAACCTCTGTCGTCGGTTTCTCAGTACTGCAACTTTTCTCAGGACTCAAATTCTTCACCTCCTTCTCTTTCTCCTTCAAATAAATCAACGTGAACTTCTGCCCATCCTTCTCAATAGTGACTAGGTTTCTTCTACAGTCATAAATAGCTCCTCTATCAAACTACCAAGGTTTTCCCAACAAGACATGACAAGAACTGATAGATACAACATCACACAAAACCTCATCCTTGAAAGGCCCAATATTAAAATTCACCAAACACTGCTCCTTTATCTCTATCATTTGATCATCTTGTAACCAAGTTACCTCATAAGGACAAGGATTCTCAAGCCTCTTTAATCCAAGCTTCACAACCATCTCCTTGGATACCAAATTGTCAGTACTTCCATTATCTACAATAACCTTACAACACTTACCACCTAATTTACACACAGTCCGAAAAAGACTTTTCCTCTGCGTAGGTTTACTATCCTTTCTTCTGAACATAAGGGATTCTCCTTGCTCCGGTGCACAGTTAGATCCTGTACCTACACCTTTTGGTTCCTCATTTGCCACACAACTTCTTTCCAGTCCTTGCTTACATTCGTAGAATCTATGTCCGGTTTCTCCATACTTGAAATATTTGCCAAGAAATTCTCTACTGGTATTGCAGTGCCTTTCCTTTGTATTTTCTATTCCGGTTCTTTACTCCACTTAGGTTTTGATTCATCTTCCTCAACCGGTTTCTTCATACTGTCACTCATATGTCCCTTGAATTTCTCCTTCCCTCTATTCGGTTTTCTTCTCCTCATCTTCTCCTCAGCCTTCAAAGCATACTGGTAAGCTTCCTCAAATGTGGAAACCCTCAACATAATCATCTCATCCTGAATGCTAAATGCAAGTCCATTTATGTACCTCGCCACATTTCTATATCCATCTCTCTATGTACAAATCTAATCAGGTCACCTTATAGAATTACTCAGTATATTCCTTCACAGTCATGTTTCTCTATTTTAGGTTCTGCAGCTTCTTGAACGACTCTAATTCATAGTCTCCCGGTATGAACTTGGCCTTCAATCTTGCAACCATCTATCTCCATCGGGTGATCTTCAATTCACCATTCTCTACTCTGTCTTTCATCAATTCTTTCCACCATAAGGTAGCATTCCCTTTCAATTTAGTTTGTGCCAACTAGACTCTCTACGGGTCCTTGAATCCTTAAACTCTAAGTAATCCTCCAACTCTCCGATCTAATCGATCAGATCCTCTGGGTTCAGTGTTCCAAAAAAGTTGGAAACTTCAACTTTATGAACTTTGCTTGCTTGTGCCACTGCTCTCAGGAATCTTTCCTCTCTTTCATCTTCCAGTCCTTCAGCTTCTTCAAGCTCTTCATCGGCTTATTCATATTCATCCATCGTTTCAAGGTTTCTCTGCAAACCAGCCAAAGCATTTCGGATTTCATTCCTCACTTCATTATTGAAGTCTTCCATCATTTGCTCTACCCTCCGGGGGTTTTTCCTTCTAGGCGGAATCTCCTCTTCCACTCTGGTGAACTGCCTCAACTCAACGATCTGACTACCAGTTTCAATTACCTCTCCTTCATGATCTATTGAACACACATGCAACCTACCTCCAATTAGTGATATGCCCACCCAAAGGAATGCCTCAATATTCACAAACAATTCTTCCACCAGCCACTCCATAACCAGCTTTGATACCACTTGATGCAACCATAACCGGTAAAACCCTCAAAGAGAATCAATCAACTTATGCAACAAGAGTAACACAATGAAAGCAGCAAGAAAACATAACAAGATCACCTAAACCAATCATATTATTGTTTTAGAACTTTTGGAAATCATCCAATTATCATCATATAATCATAAAAAAACATCTGGTAGTTAACTGGTTACATGCAGGCTATCAACCAGATACAATCCAACCAAGACTCTAAGAATCAATCGGATCACAAAATGTGAATCTTAATCCTTATTCTCAATTCTACTTCCTCTGTCCCTACAAATGATTACATAACATCATATTTATACCCATCGGAACATATCTGGGTCGGCCTCAGAAGATTACATCTACCAATGCAGGAAAATGAAACGTGTAGTAACTACGCCGGCCCTATGAATTAAAGAAATATTTATGGAAAATAACAACCACAAAGTATGGTTCAATAGGAGGGTCAACCACACGCCAAAGAACATCGGACAAGACCCAAGATAGATCCACACACCAAGAATCATGTCGGTAATGAAGGAAAACCAATCGGTAAGCACAAGAACTATCCCGAAACTCAGAAACAGTCAATCGGAAGCGACAACTGACTGGAAAAGAACCCAAATAAACTAAAAATATAGAATTAAGCACATGAACCCTCCTAGAAACTGAAAAATAAGAATTTCCATGAAAAAGAAAGCAACTACAAGTACCATCTGATAAGAACACAAAAAACTGCACAAAGAACTAGACAAGAACAAAACTGAAAGGAAATATTTTTGGTTGATGCAAGATTGCTCATCGACCGGGGATGCTCCTGCATCAATACACAAGGAATTTATTTGGTTAGATCAACCCTAAATGATCACAAAAGAAGCCATAAGGGAAGTGAAATGATTGTGCTCCACTATAGAAGTCCCTACATTGAAGTCTGTGAAGAATGATGAGGTTATCAGACTAACCAGAGCTAAGTTTGATAAAAGGGCACTAGCACTATATGATATGGGCATTTCCTACAAGGTTTATTTCACTAAAAAAGAGGGTTTTTCCACTACAATTGCTATACATACTACATACCAGATGATCAAAGAGAGAAAAAACTTTGATCTTTGTGAGTTGCTACAATAACAATTGATGGAGAATTTGTGCAAGACAAAGCAGTCAAAATAACAATTTTGGTATTGTTCTCTAATCATCTGTTTACTATTGTATTTCATGAAAGAATTTCCCGGTGTTAGGAATATTGTTTGGAGGAAGGATGTTTCACTAGGTTCACAAATCAAAGATCACATGCATATCTTTCTAGATATGAAGGCTAGCGATGCAACTTATTGGGTTCCCTTAAAACTTTATAGAGTGATATAATATGAGGTATAGGATACCTACAAAGGTTGTAAAGAGATACAAGGAATTCATACATTCATGGTTGATAAGGATGATTTCTATATGGAGGATATTGAGCCTAGGACTTCAGGGATACCAAAATTGCCATATGCGGTCTCCAGACCTAACTGGATTTCACATGTTGATATGTATTGGTTATCAAGCCTAAGGATCCCAATGCGAAAAGGTTTGGGACATATGAGAAAATATCAAAAAATCTAATCAAGAAGAAGGTGGATGGGAGATTTGAGAAAATGAATGGGGATTTCGAGAATAAGTTAGGAGTACAATCTAGAAGTACTATCGAGGCATCTCAAGTTGTTGTTGATTCTCCATAGTCACCACTAGCACCAAGGATAATAGGAAGGTCTACAACTAATGTTACCACACTTCTTATACCTTCATGAACTGCACAAACCACTCCAATAAAAAGGACATTTTCATTATTATACCGAAGAAGACAAAGACTGTTGAGAAGAAGAAACCAAGGGTTAAGAAACAACCAAAAAGAGAAAAGATAAATGTGGTTAACGTTGATGAAGATGAAGAAGAAGAAGAAGAAGAAGAAGAAGAATGCACGAAGGCTTTTGTATTGAATAAAAGAGAAAAGTAGATAATTTAGAGAGAGGATGAAGGAAGATCTAAAAGAAAACACAAGGGAAAATGAAAGATAAAGGGAGAGGCAAAGAAAACCAAGAAGTCTCCTTGGGAGACACCTGAACAAGAACCCTTCAATATAGATGACATTCTCAATGTAATTGAATGTCATGGGGCACAAGAAACAACTAAACTACATCTAAATGTGTCATTGTATAATCAAGAGATTATAGAGAAAACAATTATTATGTATATAATGAAAAATAATTTTTCTTTTAGTGTTATTTTTTACCAACTTCAGGAGAGCCTTGCAGATGACTTAATGGAGAAGAGAGAAGATGCAATCGAATTAAACGCCAAACTAAGAGAACAATCTATTAGATAGGTTGGATTTACATTATCTAAACATGAAATAATAAAGATTACATTGAGACAATCTTAGGAGCTAAGGAAAAAACAAAGGGTGAACACCATAATGAGTATGAAAAGGGACGATAAAGTTAAAGTTCAAATGGAGACAAAAGAGATTACTATGAGAATCCTAAAGAAGATGGAGGGAGAAGCAATTATAGAAGAATTTGCTTCTTTGGATGACAATAAATTAGAAGATATTCCTAACATGCAAGATATGTCTGTTTTTTGTGATCCTTTGACAAAGACAAGTGGTGGTGTTGGGATGGATAAAGAAACTTCCCCTCCAGAGAATACTAATGCTAGTGCACAAGGTGTAAATGATCAAGAAGGTGAAGATAATGTTCTTCCTCTAGGGAATACTAATCAAACTATATAATTTTTTTTTAGGAGAATTCAAGAAATGGAGAAAACACAGAGAATGTTGGAGGTGAAGAAAAGAAGGAAGAGAAAAATTCTGAGAAGGTTTAGGATGCTACAAATAAGTTGATTGAGAAAAATATTGATTCCATGGATAGTCAATAGGTTGGTGAGGGATCCTTTGATTCCTTGAAAGACATATTGGTTCTATAGATGCAATTTGAGCTTGTGGCGACACCATAGCTATTGCAAATCCCAACACACGAGGGACAAATAGATTTGTCAAATTTTTGTTGGTGTAAATTATGTTTGATAATTACACTTTACTTAAGTTGACTTAGGGTAATGGATTTCATAGTAGTTTGCATATGAGACACTTAGGGAAGCGTGCACACAGGGAAGATTGCTTATAGGAGAAATTCCACCATTTGTGGTCTTATCATGTTGTTACATTCCACCTTCGGTGGGTGATCCACCTTTAGTGGAATATTCTATTATTTCTCCTACCTACTGTAACCTACCCTTGTATCTCATTGGGCTGCATGCCACGTTTGTATTCTCCTATGGCCTTACCTTTATAAGAAGTCTCATTTACATTGTATGTAATCCAATCAATTCAATCAACTCATTTAGTTGGGTATTTTGCATCATTGATGAGAATATAGTTTGTTCTTGTCACATATTATTTCTCTCTTGTTTATGTACTTTCCATTGACCTCTAGATCTTGGTTGCTATAGGCCAATTCTCACATGGTATCTGTGTATGGTGAAAATGGATACAATAATAACAATATTGAAAGGCTAAATGAATTCAACCACAAAACCCTAGCCTAACAATCAACAAAGATCCACCATAACATATGAAGATTACCTAAGACAATGCAAATCAAATGAAATCACAAAGATTATACCATCACATGTCCAATAGGGTTTTGATCTCCATTCTTCCTATCTCCATTGATCTTGCTTGATATATTTGCTCTCAGATTTTAATATGCACAAGAGCTCAACAAAGAATGGAATGTGGTTGCAAGTAGGATCGTAGTGTAGTCGAGTCCTCCAAATTGTCGATTAGGCTGAGTGATTAGGGTTTGATAATGAAGAAGGCATCTCCTTAAATAGAAGACACAATATGAAATGGAGGGATAAGATTGAGAGGTGTAAAAAGGAGGTCGGCTAGGATTAGAGGGTAGGTAAAGGAAATAATAAAATAATGAAAGGGGTAGGTAGTGTATGAATTAAGAGATGAATGACATGTGTCATGGGTAGAAAAGGTTAACGAATTAATTAAATAAATAAAGATTTATTTAATAAATAGAAGAAGTAGGATAATTAAATAAATAAAAATATTTATTTAATTTAGGAAAAGGATAATTTAAATAAATAAATGTATTTATTTAAATGAGAAATAAGGCTAGAAGAAGATAAATGAATTAATTAAATAAATAAAGATTTATTTAATTAATAGAAGAATTAAGCTTAGATAATTAAATAAATAAAATATTTATTTAATTAGACATGACAATTTTAGGTGTCTACATTTTGCCCCTCTTTGAGACAATGCGACTTGTCGCGTTGTTTCAAAGAAGATAAGATGAACTGATACAAAGTTGCCCCAGAATGGGAATGATATGCCCCCTCGAGAGATTGGATGAAAATGTCTAAAAAGATTGCAGACAATCTCTCGATAAGAAAGAAAGGCTAGAATGGATAGACCGGATAAAGTGACAGAGTCACGGGATAAAGAAGACTGACTCGGGAAACGAAAGTGAGGGCTAGGGTAGTCTATAAGATAGACCACGGGGGAAAATACATCCTCATTGTCATCTACACATTCACAAGAGCATATTGCAGAGCGAAAATAGAGCAAGAGCAGTTAGCAGCGATGGCTTTCATTCACAGATTCGACCGTGTTCGTTGATTTCAGAGGCCAGCAGAGGCAGGAGAGCCGGTAAGTACCACCAAACCTCCTCGTACTTTGATGCATTTATTGTTGTCATTAATGCATGCTAGGTAATATAATAAATGTGTGTTTATGTCATGTAAGCGTGTTTGCGTTTGAAAAGTATGAATTTGCATCTTCTAGGTCAAATCGACAGTTCTGTGATGAACATATGCTGTCGATTGGATAAGCTGCTGAGGGGATACACTCAAGCAGGTCCTCTAGGAAGACTAGGATAGATCAAGGCACTTTGTGATGAACAGTGAGTACCAAGATAAAGTACTTTGTGATGAACAGGGAGTACTAAAATATGAGCAGCACTTTGTGATGAACAGTGAGTACCAAGATAAAGTACTTTGTGATGAACAGGGAGTGTCACACACGTAGTACTTTGTGATGAACAGGGAGTACCACTAGGATAATCAGCAACACTTTGTGATGAACAGTGAGTGTCACTAGGGTAGATAGCCATATGCATTTAGATAGCGAGTAGCATTTTGTGATAAACAGTGAATGCCACTATAACTGACATGATTGAGTTGCTTGACTGCAGGAGTATTTGCCGATGCTAGAGTCAGGGGAGAGATTTCCGTTGACCCAGAGGTTGCGACCGGAGTTGTCGTTCGAGGACCGAGCTGCCATCGAGGAGATGGGCTTGAGACATGTACTATATGTGCCTGAGTTTCGGGCAAACATGGGTTTGCTGACTGTGCTGGCTGAGAGATGGCACTCTGAGACGTGCACGTTCCATCTGTCGATGGGTGAGATGATAGTCACCCTGGAGGATGTATATAGGATTATGCGAATACCGATTGATGGGGAGCTGATTCCGTACGATCGAGACGGAGACAGGGATGCCCTTAGATGAGTGTTCTAGGATCCAAGACTGGAGATGAGGGTGGGACACGTGGCATGGGATACCATGACATGGATAGGATTAGCACTACCAATAGTGTTGGCAGGAGTGATTAGTGAGTTCCTCTGTATCAGTTTTGTACCATTTTGTATAATGATGTAGACACCTACGGGTGATTGTAGCCATATGATTTTGATATCATTGTATCATGACACTTTATATATATATATGAGATGATGCATCTTTGCGGTAGCTATATGCATGTGTACCTATGTGATGAGATGTTCTTATGTGATGCTTATGATATGGATGCAAATATGTATATGATGCAATGCAATTTTTTTTTTTATGTTTTATATGTGTATGCATGATGCAAATGTGAATGTAAGTAATGCAGATGAATATGATAATGCAAATGTAAATTGTGCTAACAGGTGTTGTGTGCAGGATGTGATGCAGTTGTGATATCTATATGTATGTATGAAATGCTTATATGTGGTAATGTAGGTGCAAACTACATGAAATGCAAATGTTTTTGGTGTGTCATTATACTCAGTCATGTGATAGCAGGCTATGTGGACTTGAGAAGGACGATGGAAGTCAATCAAGAAAGGGGGATGGAAGACAGAAGATATGAAAGTGAAAGAGCTTCTTGTGTGTTATCATCATTGAGATTTATTATGGCAATATAGGTTATGACAATCAAGGCATATGTTCGACCCAAAAAGTCATTGTACCTGTTTGCATGGAGATAAGACAGTCACAAACAAGGAATGCCCCAGTTCACACTAGACTCATAGTGTCCTCATATCCTTGGACAAGTCATAGCATTACTAAGAGACAATCCACAGACAGAAAATACAAATAGGTGATGATACCCCATCCTCGCCTTTCTAGTCAAAGACATCCTGGAGATAGAAGCTCTAGTCAGAGACATCCCAGAAAAGCTAAAAGACATGTCACCAAAACAGATGAAATCAAAAGAAAACCAAGACTCGACACCAACATCCACTGTAGTCCTCAAGTTTAGTGTCTCTTGTCACCTGTATAAGTCTTATTTGATTGTGGTCACAATGTTCACTTTCATAGAAAGGATAGATAGCACTGAACCATAATGTTGTCTGAGTCTGTTGAAATATTTGATTTGTTGAAGCCCATTGTTGCTGCTATGTCTCATCTAAAACTGACTGAATCCATGAAACTGATACTTTATTGCAGAGAAGATGAAACTTTATTGCAGATCTGTGATGCAAATGTTGCTTTATTGCGGATTGTGCGCAGATAGACTGAAGAAAGCTGGAAGAAACTTTACTCCTCAAAACATGTGATGTTCTCAGTTCCACACCCATCACTAGACGTAGGATTTTGCCTTAGCCACAGATAGGATCGGATTTATTATGGATGGAAAGGGATGTGAAAAGGGAGATTTATTATGAATGGCTAACCAATCTTAGGTAGATCAATAACAAGCCATGATGGGACTGGGTAATTTTATTATGGATGAATAGGTTGTGAGTGTGTGCGAAGTGAAAGGATGAAAGTGAATCCTGAAGGAGAGAGGAGCAATGTCTCTACGCATGGCGCTGGTGACCCAGTTTTCACCATGATACTTGCCCAGGGCGCCATCGAAGTGGTTTTCACCGTTTGATGAAATTATTTCTCTTTACTTTTTTCAATTTTTCAATGTTTTTGTGTCACAAGGCGCCTGTTTGCCAGGTTTTCACCAAGTAACGATTTTTTTGTTTTATAATTTTTTTTGTATTTTTGATTTTTTTTTTTGATTTTTTTTGTATTTTTGAATTAGGATATTCCAAAGAGCTATGTGTAGAACCTGCGAAGGTGCATGCTATTGATAGGATCCTCCAAAGGTTCACCTTTTGTAGTTGAGAGCTGATATGCCCCAGATCCATATGTTGCTGTAATGATGTAGGGGCCAAGCCAATTTGGTTCGAACTTGCCCTTCTTCTCTCTGTCTTGCTGATTTTTGGGATTCTCTGAGAACCAAGTCACCTACCTCAAACGTGCGAGGCTTGACTTTGTGATTGTAACTGCGACTCATTCGTTGTTGGTAAGCCTTGAGATGATTAAAAGCAGTTTGTCTCTGTTCATCCAACAGTTCTAGTTCTTGTAAGCGAGAGACCCTATAATCTTCATCGTTGATGATGTTTTGCAAAGAGACCCGTAAAGAAGGTAAATCGACCTCAATAGGCAAGATGGCTTCAGCGCCGTAGACAAGTGAATAGGGTGTAGCTCCTGTAGGTGTGCGGACACTTGTGCGGTAAGCCCAAAGTGCAGGATTGAGTTGGATATGCCAGTTACGGCCAGCGTCGTCGACTGTCTTCTTGAGGATTTTAAGAATTATTTTATTAGACGCCTCAGCTTGGCCATTACCTTGGGGGTAATATGGTGTGGAGAAATGATGGGAAATATGGAAGCGGTCACAGAGTTCACGAACATCCCGATTTTTGAATGGACGCCCGTTATCAGTAATAATGGAATCAGGAATACCATATCGGCAAATGATATAGTTAAGGATGAAGGTAGCAATCTATTTTCCAGTGACTTGTGTGAGAGGTACGGCTTCAATCCACTTTGTGAAATATTATGTGGCTGTGATAATGAATTTATGACCATTGGAAGAAGGAGGGTGAATCTTGCCTATGAGATCAAGTCCCCACTGACAAAAGGGCCAAGGAGACGCGAGTGGTTGTAGTTCTTGTGCTGGTGCATGTATGAGGTCTCCATGAATTTGACATTGCTTACATTTCTTAACAAACTGATATGAGTCTTTTTCCATATTGGGCCAGTAATATCCAGTCCTGATGAGTTTCTTGGCCAAGGTAGGACCACTAGCATGCAGACAACATATCCCTTCATGCACTTCACGTAACGCAATCTGAGCTTCGTCGCTTTCTAAACATCTAAGAAGAGTGCCATCTAGACCTCGCCGGTATAGGATATCAGCTAAAATGACATATCGAGAGGATTGGCGAATGAAAGTGCGGCGTTGGTTGTTTAATAGATCAGGAGGTAGGGTATTGTTGCGAAGGTATGTGAATATGGAACCATATAACTGGGATTCGGGACCAACAACGCATATCATTTCAGTAGGAGTGATCTCATATGAAGGAACCAACAGGTTGTCCACTAAGAACTCATAGCAAGTTTCATTTTGAGGGAGATCAATCAGTGAAGCAATTGTAGCCATGGCATCTGCAAGACGATTCTGCTCTCTTGGTATCTGCTCAAAATCTATCTTTGTGAAATGTTGTTTCAAATCATCCACCATTTGTTTGTAAGGCATTAATTTTTCATCTTTTGTTTGGTAATCATCAGTTGCTTGACAGATGACAAGTTGGGAATCCCCAAAAACACGAAGTTCCTGGATCTTCCATTGAACTGCAATTCGTAATCTAGTTGTTAATGCCTCATATTCCGCTATATTGTTAGTGCAAGGAAATGATAAGCGGTATGATTTTGGTATAGAGTCGCCTTGAGGAGTTATGAAGAGGATACCAGTGCCTGCCCCATGCTGTGTGTATGAGCCGTCAAAGTATAGTTGCCATGGCCTTGCATGTGATATTGTTAAAATGGATTCGTCTGGAAATTCTGAATTTAGAGGAGCATCATCAATCATGGGGGCATCTGCTAATTGATCCACGATTGCTTGTCCTTTTATTGCTTTTCTATCCACATACTCGATGTCGAATTCACTCAAGATCATTACCCATTTGGCCAGTCGCCCAGTAAGTGTTGCTTTATTGAGAAGATATTTTAAGGGATCAATTCTTGCAATCAACTTAGTCTTATGAGTGAGCATATAATGTCGTAATTTCTGTGAAGCAAAGACCACGGTGAGACATGCATGCTCGATTGGTGTGTAGTTTAGCTCATATCCCACCAATGTGCGACTGATATAGTATACTGCTTTTTCCTTGCCGTCAGTAATTTGTTGTGCTAGGAGTGCCCCCAGTGCTGTTGGAGTAGCTGATATGTATAGTAGCAAAGGCTGATCTGGAACTGGTGGCATCAGAACTGGCGGATTCAAAAGATAATCTTTGAGCGTCTGAAAAGCTTGTTGACAGTTATCATCCCATTTGAACTTGATATTTTTATGTAGCAGGTGTTGAAAAAGATTACACTTATCTACAAGTTGTGCTATGAATCTTCGTATAGACTGGAGTCTCCCTTGTAAGGATCGAAGTTGACTGATATTTCTGGGTGGTGGCATGTCCAAGATAGCCTTGACTTTTGTTGGATCGGCTTCGATTCCTCTTTTGGACACAATGAATCCTAGGAGCTTCCCGGAGGTTACTCCAAAGACACATTTCTTGGGGTTTAATCTTACTTTGTATTTTTCCAACCAATCAAAGACGACTGAAAGTATGTCCAAATGTGTATCTCTGTCTATTGATTTACCCAAGAGATCATCAACATAATCCTCCACAGTTATGTGCATGAGATCATGAAAGATAGTGGTCATTGCTCTTTGATATGTAGCACCTGCATTTTTTAGCCCAAAGGGCATGACATTCCAACAGTGTTTTATGTTGATCCTCAGGAGCAATCCTGATTTGATTATAACCAGAAAATCCATCCATTAAAGATAACATTTCGTGACCTGCTGTGAGATCAACGATCAAGTCAATATTTGGTAATGGAAAGTCATCTTTTGGACAAGCTTTGTTGATGTCTCTGAAATCTGTACATATTCTGATGCTGCGATCTGGTTTACTGACAGGTACTAAATTGGAGATCCATTCAGGATAATCAATTGGGCGTATGAATTCGACATCCAATAATTTCTCCAGCTCTGCTTTGACTAGTAATGCCACTTGTGGATGCATTTTTCTTAATTTTTGTTTCACTGGCTTTGCCCCCGGTTTGACTGTCAAATGATGCATTACCAAATCCGGATCTAGTCCAGGCATATCAGCGTATGACCATGCAAAGTTGATTTGTTGTTCCTTGAAGAAGCTTATGAATTTTGACCTTTCGGACTCTGTCAATGATTGAGCCAAGAATATGTTGTGTGGAACCTCTTCTGTACCAATGTTTGTCTTGATAGTATCCTCTACCAACATGGATGACTTTTCCTCATACAAGGCTGGGATAATGTCGAGCCTTCCATCTTCGGGTGCCTCAGAGAGGTTTTCGCCCTTAGATACGTCCTTTCTTTTTACTTTTTTGGGATCAGATAGCGCCACAATGTGGTTTTTGCCATAAGACCCTTGATTTGTTCTTATTTTCATATTTTTGTGACTGGAAGGTCCGACACCCTCACCAAAATATGCCATGTTGTTGAGTTCTATGGTGTATCCTGCTTTATGGTCCCCAGGGGGAAGATCATCTCGTATGCCAAGATAGTCAATAATAGCTTCGTCATTTTGAAATGCGTCAAATTGTGCTGGTCCTTCATAATCCCAGTCAATGAGTTGGTGGTGAACAAGGGGAAGGCTTTTAATGTTTTCGGAGTTTGCAGGGCTAAGAGTGAAGATGTGGTTATATTCGGGTATATCAAGGCAATCGTCGAGGTCATCGATGGCACTCTCCTCATCAGTTTCGATCGTGAGCGAATCCAAATTAGCGCATTCTGGGACAGGTGTTCTCATCCTATGTGATTTCGACCTAGAACCTTGAGACGAAGACTGTGCGGTATCCTTATGGGTTGTTTCTTGACCAACTCTGAACTTTTTATAAAATTCCTCTTCTTCTGTGGGTTCATCTGGCTCTTTGAATGTCTCAGTGAGCTCATAGTCGCTGGAGGATTTGTCTGAACCCCATTCCCATTCGTTGGAATCTGTGGAATAGCAATCCTCTTGTTGAACTTTGGCAATTTTGATTTGTGATGCCTTTTCTGTCCTTTTAGTGTGGATCTTGGAAGTCAGAAAACCAAGTCCTTTCGAGCGTTCCCTTTTTATAGTCAATTCAGGTTGTAAGGGCTCCATAATGCCTTCTTTGCGTAACCCAAGAGGGCTTTTTCCATCATACCCGAATTTTTGTAGAATCTTGAAGCCTTTACCATATTTCTCACAAGGTATATTGATCTGATCTTGTGTGTCATCTTCAATGTCTTTGTAGAGCATTTTGTATAAATCTTCCTCTTCCAGTTCACCCCATCTTTGAAAGGTAGTAGGATCCCATTTGAATAGCATAATGGATATTTTCTTATTAGGATGTGGCCTTCCATATTCTTTTGGAGAGCTCATGACTTGTCGTAAATACATGGTTTGATTTAAAGTGTATTCTCCCATGCCTTTGTCCTGAAATTTGCCTTTAAGTTCACTTGTTTTGATGTCGAAGGTTTCAATGACTCAGGGTCAATGTATGCCGAAGAAGGAATAGCTTCACGATTACTGGGAATGATGGTCTCAGTATGTGATCTCAGGTTATTGCAATATATGAACGGATTAGGATCACCGTTAACTGTTACCTCGACTCCATTATGAGGAAACTTAATGCATTGATGATATGTCGATGGGACTGCCCTCATTTCATGAATCCAAGGACGTCCTAGCAATATATTATAAGTGAGATCCAGATCTAGGACTTGACAAACCACATCCTTTGTGACTGGCCCAATTCTTAGAGGTAGGGTGACTGTGCCCTTGGATGAGTGCTCTTCATCATCATATGCCTTGATGGTGATTTGATTTGTAGAATTCACAGCTTTGTCAGAATATCCCAATTGTTTAATGGTGCTCAATGTACAAATGTTTAGGCCTGCTCCTCCATCTATCAGGACTCGCTTTATTCGATGTTTGTGTATAAAGGCTTCAACGTGTAAAGGTGCATTATGTGGCTGACTTACGGAGGCGTCATCGGCTTCTGTGAACGTAAGGGAATGTGGAATGGAAAGGTATCCCACCATGGCTTGAAACTGGTCCACGTTCAGATCAGTAGGGACGACAATGTCTCTCAAGATTTTGTCAAGAATAGCCTTATGAGCAGGGGATATGCGTAAGAGCTCAAGGATGGAGATGAGCGCGGGTGTCTTTCCTAATTGTTCTACAAGGTCATACTCAGGTTTGGTTGATGAAGAAGCGGTGTTTTTAGTGGAGGCACCTGGCAACGTAATCTTGCCTTGACGGGTTGTAACATGACATTCAGAGGTAGACTCAGACGAAGATCCCACACCTCTTAGAACAATCTTGGGTCTCTGAGGAGGATTCTCAGGATTTTTGTTCTTGATAGTAATAGTAGAGATATGATTGTCCATCGAGATGTGGTTGATAGTTGAGTCATAGTTGTAAGGTGCTCTAGTATAGTTGGCTTGATCATCTGTGGCTTTACCTTTTCCCTTGTCATGCTTTGGGAATGGTTCCTTAAACATCTCATGTTCTTGATTAGATGAATGTCCCTCAATCTCAATGTCACCTCTATCAATGAGATCTTGCACAATGTTCTTCAGTCGATGGCAATTTCCTGTCTTATGACCCTTACTCTTATGAAATTCACAATACTCATCATCATTCCACCAATTTGGTTTGACCTTTGGTTCATATGGAGGAAAATCTGGAACTGTGATCACTTTGTTTGCCACAAGCTTTTTGAAGACTGATTCAAGTGGTTCTCCCAATGGAGTGTACTTCCTTCGTGGTCTAGAAGTTGTTTGAGTATTCACTTGATTGTTTGTAGAACTCAATCCAGAAAAGATGAATTTGGGTCTCACCGTATTGGCATCAACAACACCATCATTAACTGTATTCTTGTTCTTATTCCAAAATCTTGGCTTGTCTTTTCCTTTAAAGTCATCTTTGTTTTCTTTGAATATCTTAATGACTCCTTGTTCAATTAAGACCTTTTCTGTTGCTAGGCCTTTTTCGATAACGTCCTTGAAGGTAGACAAACAAGCTTTCCTTAAGTCATAACCAATCTCTTTGTTAACATTTTGGGTGAACATCTCTACCATTTGTTTTTGTGGAATCTCACAAGAGCATCTGCTGGCTAGATTTCTCCATCTTTGTAAAAATGATGCAAAAGATTCTCCCTCTTTTTGCTTGGTGTTGCACAAAGTAGTGACTGATATGTCTGTCTGTATATTGTAGGAGAAATGTTGAATAAATGCTTCTGCTAGGTCACCCCATGACTTAATACCAGGTGGAAGTTGGGAGAACCATTCCATAGCTTGATCACCTAAGCTTTGTGGGAATAATCTCATCAAATATGTCTCTTCTGCTGCTACCTCAATGCAAGCTGTGAAAAATTGTCTTATGTGTGCCTTAGGATCCCCTTTTCCTCTATACTTATCAAATTTAGGCGTCACAAAGTGTGTAGGAAAAGGAGGCATTGGAATGCTCTTGTCAAATGGATAAGGACATATGTCTCTCATTGTGTATGTTGGCTTCGGTGTATTTATGTCCTCCATTTTCTTTTGTAAGTCCCTGATTTGTTGCTTCAAATTGCTCTTAGGTGGAGATCGACTTCTTGGACCATACCCCATGCTTGAGGCACCAATTGGAGGAGGAGCATGTTGCATATATGGATGATATTGATCATACACATGTTCATATGGAGGAGGTCTGTAATGATGTTGCATATATGGACCACTTGGTATAGATTCATGTTGAGGAACACCATATCTATTTTGTGCATGTATACCATATTCTACAGGCATGTCATGTTCTATTGTATTGCCCCCAAATTTGACATGAGGTTTCCTTGTGTCCAAATTGTGAGCATGCCTTGGAATATCCCATTGCTTTGGTGGTTGATCCTTAGCATTGATATGTGATTGAGCATATTTTTCTCCATAAGACTTCCATAATGGTCTGCGAAGGTGAGTATCATATGTTTGACCATGTGTATGTGGGACCTCTGGTTTTTGAAGCAAAGCTGATGGTGATTCAGGTACCATGTGTGGTCCTCTATTTCCTCCACTATTAGGTCTCCTTTGATCCATACTGGAGTGAGGTTGTTGCAAAGGTCTATGTTCCATTATTTGAGACATGTCAAAATCATGAGGTATCTTGGCTCCACTTTGTGCCATCATGTGTAAGAAGTATTGTCTATCTCTCCTCATTATTTCCTCAACCAATCGATTGAAATGGGGATTCATAATGGATTCTTCCACATATGCTGAATGTACTGAAAAGTTGTCCACATTGTCATTTTGTGTAGCATTGTTGTTTATAGTGTCCATGTTCTCAACATTTGGATTGTTTCTATAGGCATCCATGTGAGGTAATGTAGTATGATCAGAATTGAAAAAGATCTCATTGTCATACTCATAAGAACTCATGTTTGCGGACTCTTGAGCCTCTTTAGTTTCTCTCCTAGATTTTTGAAGACGGGTGTCAACCATGAACTAGGTATTGACCAAGATGTGTGAGACTAGATGAAAAATGGAAAGAGTATGGAAGACCAAGAGTTGGATGAAATGTAAATGAGTCTGAAGTGTACTTGTAATGTCCAAAGTGTAAGACCAAGTATGTATGTAGTAGAGTAGGTGTGACTTCCAAAGAGAGGATAGTTTCTCTTGATGAGGTAAGCTGACCTTGACTCTAAGTAAGACCAAATGAGACCCAAAGGTAAGAAACCTTGATGAGGGACCACTTAGCAAAGTGTTGTTGTATGTAGTGTGTTGACAAAGTATGATGAGGACAGGCAAGTGACCTTTTGACTCAAGTTTAGACAATTGTGAATGTAATGAGAGATGTAAAGCAATGATGGGCTGTGTGAGACCCAAAGACAGGTTGAATGCTAGATGAAACCTGAAGAAACAACCTAGGAAGCTCAAGTATTCCGAAACTGATTTCTTTTGTTTGCTGGACTGTAAAATATTTCCAATTTGTGAAGTTGTTGGTTGTGACCAAATCTGAATGTTTGACTGTTTTTCGTGACAAGAGGACACAATGTTGATGATGACTCAATGTTTGCAAGTGTTTAGACTCAAAATGACTCCAAGAAAAGTGTGTTGTTTGATGTAAAGTTGTTTTGCATACACTTGAAGACACAAAAGACACAATGTTTTGTTGTTTGGTCTTGAATGTTTTGAATGTTTAAAATAAGTTAAGCACAATTCTTATGGCTGGCCAAGACAATAGTTGTTGATCCCACATGAGGTTTTACCCTCGAGGCTACACTATTCAGAGTGGATACTTAGATGCTTGACCTCACTAGCTCCACCCTCGGCACTCACTTCTCGGGTCAGCCAAGCATCAGTCCCCACGAAAACTCCCCGTGGCGAACTTTGTATCTCTACTAAGAACCGTATGTGTGTGGGCCGCTACCAGAGGTCCGACCTCCTGCCCCAACAACTAGAAGGATTTGGGCTTCTAAAACAAAAAGGTGCTAGTAAGGGCATCCGCTCGTGTGGCCATACATGCGGCACTTTCAGCTCTGTAAATACAGAAGGCTCCCAGCCGGTAGGGTTACGCCCTACAACTGATCAAATAAATTTGATCAAGCGAGTTTATGGGGAGACATAGTGTCGGTATGAACTAATCAGCACACGTTATTCATAGTTTTCACCATGAATACATTTGATTATGGTGGTTCGGATGAGGTGGGTTTTCCTCACTACCACTTGGGTCGTTCTCTTCTCACTAGTAGTCCTAATGACCACACGGGAAGACAGACCCTCTAAAGATTAAACAAAAAGAGCCTATTGCTCAAGACACAAAAGACAATGATTCAATTTTAGTGCACCAATTGAAGTGTTTGCTAGTCTATGAAAACAAGGCACATAATAAAAATCCAAAAACCCTTGCCAAGGATCTGCAACAAAGATTTATTAGTAGTTTGGATTGTTTCAAATGATCACTCCTTCCTGCAAGCACACAAGTTAGGTAAATTTTAGATCCAAAAGACTTTGTGAAATAGGGGCCTTCAACAATGCGTTTTGTTGACCAATTCAAAGACCTGATTCATCATAAATAAAGACCACCTATAAAATTTTAAGAGATTTCCAGAAATGTAAGAAAATCCAAAAAATTTGCTAATTTGCTCCAAAAATTAATTTTTTATGAAAAATCATAAAAAATTCATATAAAATGCAAAATCGATCCAAAAAATCTAAAGTTTTTACTAGAGAGTCTTTATGGTCTTCCAAACCTGCACAAAAAATTTTCTGCAACAACTCCAAGCAGTTTGTGAGATATGAGTAAAATAATGCAAAACCCTAATTTTCAAAGATCTGATTTTTGAAGAATAATTTTGCATCAAATTTAAAATAAAAAATAACAGATCCTGTGTATAATTCTGAGAGATTTCCAAAAATGTAAGAAAATCCAAAAAATTTGCTAATTTTCTCTCAAAATTAATTTTTTATGAAAAATCATAAAAAATTCATACAAAATGAAAAATAGATCCAAAAAATCTGAAAGTTTTACTGGATCTTTCTAATATGTTTTCTGACTTGGAAAATTTTTTTTATATCAAAATTCAAAACGGTTTATGAGATCTGATCAAAATAAGGAAAAACCCTAATTTTTAAAGATCCGATTTTTAGGGAAATATTTTGCATCAAAATTAAAATCACAAAAAACATATCCTATGTATAATTATGAGAGATTTCCAAAAATATAAGAAAATCCAAAAAATTCTCTCATTTGCTCTCAACATTAATTTTTTATGAAAAATCATAAAAAATTCATAGAAAATGAAAATGTGCTCCAAAAATTTTGAATTTTGGCTTGAGAGCTCCTGATACTTTCTTCAACCTGCAAAAAAAATTTGGTGCAAAATTTCCTAGCCGTTTGTGAGATATGATCGAATCTCTCCAAGATCTTGATTTTGTGTCCAAAACCCTAGCTGCACAAGGTTATTCTCCAAATTGTTTTACAAAATAGCAATATAGGGTTAGAAAAATCTGCAAAAAAAACATAGATATAAGAAAAATCCATGTCCCACCGGGCGTGCCAAAATGTGTATGGTGAAAATGGATACAATAATAACAATATTGAAAGGCTAAATGAATTCAACCACAAAACCGTAGCCTAACAATCAACAAAGATCCACCATAACATATGAAGATTACCTAAGACAATGCAAATCAAATGAAATCACAAAGATTATACCATCACATGTCCAATAGGGTTTTGATTTCCATTCTTCCTATCTCCATTGATCTTGCTTGATATATTTGCTCTCAGATTTTAATATGCAGAAGAGCTCAACAAAGAACAGAATGTGGTTGCAAGTAGGATCGTAGTGTAGTCGAGTCTTCCAAATTGTCGATTAGGCTGAGTGATTAGGGTTTGATAATGAAGAAGGCATCTCCTTAAATAGAAGACACAATATGAAATGGAGGGATAAGATTGAGAGGTGTAAAAAGGAGGTCGGCTAGGATTAGAGGGTAGGTAAAGGAAATAATAAAATAATGAAAGGGGTAGGTAGTGTATGAATTAAGAGATGAATGACATGTGTCATGGGTAGAAAAGGTTAACGAATTAATTAAATAAATAAAGATTTATTTAATAAATAGAATAAGTAGGATAATTAAATAAATAAAAATATTTATTTAATTTAGGAAAAGGATAATTTAAATAAATAAATGTATTTATTTAAATGAGAAATAAGGCTAGAAGAAGATAAATGAATTAATTAAATAAATAAAGATTTATTTAATTAATAGAAGAATTAAGCTTAGATAATTAAATAAATAAAATATTTATTTAATTAGACATGACAATTTTAGGTGTCTACAGTATTAAAGCCTATAGGGTGCCATGGATAGTCATTTGAGAGAAATTTGATATAATTTGGGGTTTTGTATTTTGGATCTTTCTATTACAGGTCATTATTCAAGCTTGTTGGGTCAAATTTGAAGTCATCATTGGATTGAGGAGATTTGAGAAAGTCAGAATTACCTTTTGTTTCATCCAAATCCAACATCGGAGGCCAAATCTAGAGGTGGAGGGTGGTGACTTGTTCCAGGAGCGATCTGCTATTTTGGATCAATTTGGGTCAAATCTGACATCACCATTGCGCTCAGAAGGCCCAAGAACCCCAACATCTCCTATTCATTTGCTAAAATTGGAGTAGTTGATCCAGAGCTGATTTTTTTTTTGCCTCCCCCCTTGTTGATTGATGGTACAGACACACATCAGACTGGTACAAATTGTCAATAAATTTAATACTTTCGATTTTTTAATTTTCGTTTTAAAAACGCATTGAAACTTTGTTATCGAAAAATATTTTTCTAGGTGGCTTTATTTTTTAATTTAAAAAAAATTATAATCGTATCCTGCAGTACGACAAGATACTGATAGGTTTGTTAGTACTTGCGGTTCGCAAGTACACAAGTGCCCGGGGGGGGGGGGGCACCTATCATGACATGGTCGTGGCAGGACAATAACTACACCCCTGCAATTTTCTTAAAAGTTTTTGTGGGGTGTGTGGTGGTGGCCTCGACCCCACACTAAATGATTTATTTAAAAAAGTTTTTTTATTAATGTTTTTAAACATTTAAAATAAACTTTTTTTAATAAAGTTTTAAAATGTTTTTTAGATAAAACTTTTAATAAAGTTTTTTAATAAACTTTTAATTTTTTTTTATAATAAAACTTTTTCTTTAATTTTTTATTAAAGTTTTTTAATTAAAAAAAATAGTTTTTTTCTTTATTACATTAAATAAAGTTTTTTTTAGAATAATTTTGTTTTTTTAAATTTTATTTATTAGGTATTTAATAAAGTTTTTTTTGGGCATTTAATAAATGTTTTTTAAAACTTTTAATAAGTTTTTAAAAACGAGATTTTCATTAAATAAGCAAAACTGGGTACAAAATTTGTTCTTGTCTACCATACCTGTTTGCAACGTTCTGGGGGGGGGGGGGGGGGGTCAGTTGCTCCTACATTTTTTTTAGCAACATACTAATCGGAGGCATCTTCATCTGCAGTCTTCTACAGGGCATCATTTTGGTGACATCATCTTCATGTTTCTAGATCTTCATCATCATGTTGTATTCTCTTGCATGACCTATGTTGTAACACACTAATATAAAGTGTCACACCTCTTTGTATCTTGTCATTAATGACATGTTTGATGTAATCCTCTCGTACTCTGTAGATTAGGAAATATCTTGTGAGACTTGGTGCATGACTCTAGTTGAGACTTGGATTGTACAAGTTTGTGCATGGCTCCAATGAGACTTAGATTGTACCAATATGCAATTGATGAGTATCCAATCGATGCTCAAGAAGGTGTCTCTATGTCGGATCTTCATTTTGGTGTAATGAGTGATTCATCGGTCATTCTTCATCGACATTGGTACTTGGTTTTGTCACACTTTGACATTCTTGGTGCAACATTGGCTCTTTCTCTTTTTCTTCCTCATGGGAAGGAACTTTGGTCAACTTCATTGGACCATCCTTGCAAGAGATTCTACATTGAGGGGGGGCTATTTGGTCTTTCCTCTTCTCTCTTATGGGAGAGGACTTTTTCCTCACATGAGGTTTTGTTCTTCTTATTCATCATTGAGAGCATTGTGTGCTTTCATCTCTCTTTTTTTTGGGAGGGGGGGAGTTTTTTCCCATTGGATTTTTCTCTCTTTCTCCATTTGTGAGAGATTGGATTGCTTTGATTGCATTTGCATTTGTACATGGGTACCTAACATGGCCTAGTAGCTGGGACCCATCTTGCATTGTTAACCTGAGTCTACATTCCCCTAAGTTGCACTTAAGGGGGGGTGTTGGTGTAAATTATGTCTCATAATTACACTTTACTTAAGTTGACTTAGGGTAATACATTTCATAGTAGTTTCATAAGAGACACTTAAGGAAGTGTGCCCATAGGGAAGATTGCTTGTAGGAGAAATTCCACCTGTTGTGGTCTTATCTTGTTGTTACATTCCACCTTTAGTGGGTGATCCACCTTCAGTGGAATATTCTATTATTTCTCCTACTTACCCTCACCTACCCTTGTATCTCATTGAGCCACATGCCATGCTTGTGTGCTTTTATGTCCTTACTTTTATAAGCAGGCTCATTTACATTGTATGTAATCCAATCAATTCAATCAACTCATTTAGTTGGTTATTTTGCATCATTGATGAGAATTAAATGTGTTCTTGTAACATATAATTTCTCCCTTGTTTATGTGCTTTCCATTGACCTCTAGATCTTGGTTGCTATAGGAAAATTCTCACAATTTTCCCTCTTTACAAATTTTAGTTGTTTGACATCTTGCATGCTTTGGCTGGAAAATAAATGTTGGAGATAAATGTGAAGAAAACAAGTTTAATTGATGATGCAGTGAAGGTAAACAAGAGGGCTTATTGGAAGTGGACATTGATTCATCTTTAGCTCTGAAATAGAAGCTGAAACTACTAATAGATTCTTTTATGGAACACTCATCTCATGTTGAGCAGAAAGTATAACAAGAAGCCCTGATAAAGCTAAATGACAAAGAATGGTAGAGGCATTTGACTAGTGTGCCAAAACACACATCAAAATACAAGAAATAATAAAGGATTTTAAGAACGATGTTTATGAAGTCACTACTCTTTATAAATTTTGTTTAAGGTGGTCGGATTCCACAAAGAGTATTAAAAGTCAAATTGACTCTATTGAGTCACAAATATTTTAGTTGGTTGAAGCCTATTACTTAACAAAGGTTAGGGATGGCTTTACTAGGGCTCAAGTGGAGAATCTTCATTTACAACTATCTTTGTTGCAAGACCAGGAGGAGGAAATAAATAAATAATAAAGCCTATTGAGAGAGGTAGTAAAATTAAGGTTGGCTTCTCTGTCTAGAGTGTTGATTGAAACATAGCAGGTAGAGAAAAAGATGAAGGTTCTTCACAATGTAGATAATTCTAAAGATTTTTAAATGCAATTTGAATGCCAAAATCAGATTCTTTCTTCAGCTAATGTGAATTGGAATGCAAATCTGGCTCATCTCAAGGTAATGTATAAGGGTATCTTTGTTAGGGTTTCAAGCAGATCTGAAGCAAATATGAACTAACAATTATATGCAGATCTAAATGCAAAAGATAAAGGAATAAAATAGGACACAAATAACACAGAGATTTAATGTGGTTCACCCAGAATGGGTTACGTCCACCATACACAGTCGTCCAATCTTTCTTATTATCCAGCAAAAACAGTACATAAACCTCTCAATGCCTTAAGCATCCCAGCCACTTATATCGTGAATTTTTAGGGTAACAAACAAAGTCAGCCTTTTTAAGGTTTTATTACAATGTACAATACTTTGCTGATCAGTCGCCACATATCAACAATCTCCCACTTGGAGACTGATACTAGTCGACACCACTGCACTTGCAGCATCCACTAGATAAAACACTAGGACTCGACTGGTATAAATTCCATAATTATCAATCAAGAAGACCAACAGAAACTGATGAAGAAATCAGCTTCTCCTATGGAACTGCCTTCGTGAACATATCCACAGGATTCTCACTTGTGTGAATCTTCTCAAGCCGTAACTGACCCTCCTCCAAAACAACTCGGATGAAGTGGTACTTGAGTTGAATGTGCTTTGTCCTTGAATGAAAAGCAGAGTTTTTCGCAAGATGAATGGTACTTTGGCTATCAGTATAAAATGGGCGATCCTCCTGTGTCTGACCCAATTCCTCCAGAAAATATTGTAACCAAATCATCTCCTTGCTGGCTTATGTAGCAACAACATACTCAACTTTGGTGGTTGAAAGTGCAACAACCTTTTGTAGCCTAGAAAACCAACTGACTACAGTTCTCCCTATAGTAAAAACATACCCTGTAGTACTCCTCCGTGAATCAATATCACCTGCCAGATCAGAGTCAACAAATCCACTCAGAGCAACATTAGATCATTTGAAACATAATGCCTTTGTAGTAGTTCCTTTCAAATACTGAAGAATCCATTTCACAGCATTCCAATGTTCCATACCCGGATTACTCATAAACCTGCTCACAACTCCCACTGCATGTGCAATATCTGGCCTTGTGCAAACCATTGCATACATCAGACTGCCAACAACTGATGAATACGGGATGTTAGACATTTTATTTACCTCTTACCGTGCCTTTGGGCACATCTCCTTAGTCAATTTGAAATGACTAGTCAAAGGTGTACTAACTGCTTTTACATCCTGAATGTTAAATCTTTTCAACACCTTCTTTATATACTCACTTTGGGACAAATTCAAGGTTCTATTTTTCCTGTCCCGTGTAATCCTCATACCGAGAATTTGCTTAGCTGCACCCAAATCCTTCATAGCAAGTGACCTGGCTAATTTCTATTTAAGATCATTTATATGTTGCATGTTAGACCCAACAACAAGCATGTCATCAACATAAAGCAATAGGATAATATAACTGCCATTATCAATCTCTTAAAATATACACAATGATCAGAATGACATCTATGATAACCGTGTTCAGCCATGAAACTATCAAATTTTAAATACCATTATTGGGGTGCTTGCTTTAGGCCATACAAACTTTTCTTCAACTTGCACACCAAGTTCTCCTTACCCTTGACCTCATATCCCTGTGGTTGCAACATGTAAATTTCCTCCTCCAAATCTCCATGGAGAAAAGCTGTTTTGACATCTAATTGTTCAAGATGTAAATCATTTGTAGCCACAAGACTAAGTACAGTTCTAATTGAAGTCATTTTTACGATTGGAGAAAATATTTCATCACAATCTATACCCTTTTTCTGTGCAAAACCTTTTACCACAAGTTTGGCCTTATATCTTTTCTGACCTCCTTCCTCCTCCTTCAGCCGATAAACCCATTTGTTAGGCAAGGCTCTTTTTTCTACACGTAAAGGGACTAAGTCCCGAGTCTTATTTTTCATCAAGGAGTCCATCTCCTCTTTCATTCCTAGCTCCCACTATTGTTTGGAATCCACCTTCATTGCTTCTTCATATTCTTCTGGTTCACCAGCATCAGTTAATAAAATAGAATACAAAGATGGAGAAAATCTTTCAGGGGGTCTACTTGACCTCGTAGAACATCTAACACTTGTAAGAGTTTGTGGGACAATCTGTTCTTGCTGAGCATCAGGTACCTATGGCATTTCATTTTTAGGAATCTCATCCAACACCACATATTCTTGTTTGTCCTGTTCATGCTTCTTTTCTTGCATCTGTTCTTTATACATGACCTTCTCATTGAATATAACATCTCTACTTCTAATTATTTTCTTATTTTCAAAATCCCATAACCGATAGCCATATTCATCTATCCCATATCCAATGAAGGTACATTTATGAGATTTAGCATCAAGCTTGGTTTTGTTTTCTTTATCAACATGGACAAAAGCTTCACAACCAAAGGTTTTCAGAAAAGAATAATTGACCTTTTTACCAGTCCATGCCTCCTCTAGAATACCACCATCCAAAGGGGTTGAAGGTCCTCTATTTATCAAATAGACAGCAGTATGTACAACATCTGCCCAAAAATGTAAGGGCAATCCAACATGCAATCTCATGCTCCTCACGCGTTCCATGATAGTCCTATTCATTCTCTCTGACACACCATTTTCTTGTGGAGTTCCTGAAATTGTCTTCTGCTTTTGAATCCCATTTAAGGACTAGTAATATTCAAATGCTTTGCTGCAATACTCACCTCCATTATCCGATCTGGGACACTTCAAATTTTTTTTCTGTCTCATTCTCAACCAAAGCTTTCCATTTCTTAAAAGTTTCAAAAACATCTGATTTTTGTTTTAGGAAATATACCCATGTTTTTCTGGTTGAGTCATCAATAAAAATAACATAATAACAAGAGCCACCAAGAGATGATACTTGAGTTGGTCCCCATACATCTGAATGCACAAGCTCTAACTTCTCACTCTTCTTCTCTTTCCCAACCTTGAGAAATCTGACTCTTTTCTGTTTACCATAAACATAGTTTTCACAGAACTCTAAATCAATCTTCTTTAGTCCTGGTAATAGATTTTTGGAGTGAAGGATTTTCATCCCTTTCTCACTCATGTGCCCAAGCCTATGGCGCCACATTATCGAATCTGTTCTTGCAACATCTATTGTTGTTGTCCCTGCAGTAACTTTATTTGTAGCAGCTAGGGTAGAGTAAGTTTTACCAGTACACAGATATAATGTGCCTACCTTCGCACCTTTAGCTACTACTGATGATCCTTTAGTGACCTTCCAGATACTGTCTGAGAAGGTAACTATGCAATCTTCACTACCTAGTTGCCCTGCAAAAATTAAATTTCTTCTTAAATTAGGAACATGTCTTACCTCCTTCAGAAACCAGTCATTTCCATTCTGCAACTTGATCTTTATCTTTCATTTTCCAACAATTTTACAGGGCTCATCATCACCCAAATATACCTGTCCAAAATCACCTTGAACATAATCTAGAAAATATTTTCTATGGGGTGTAGCATGAAATGAAGCCCCAAAATCTATTACCCAAGAATCATTAACATTATCCAAACATAAGATTAAAGCATCTTGTAAAGTATTACTTGCAATAGTAGCTTCCTTACTGTCATTTTCATTTTTGTCTCCTTCTTTGTTTTTCCGAGACCAACAGTCTTTCTTTAGATGACCAGGCTTTCCACAGTACCAAAAATCTTTCTTTTCTCTAGATTGAGAGCGTCCTTTCTTTGACTTCCCTCGTGACTTCTCATTCCCAGGGCCTTTTCCTCTTTCCTTTGATCTTCCTCTGTTCTCCACATTCAAAACACTACTTGATGATGTTGGAGTCTCACCTATACTTTTCCTTCGCATTTCCTCGCTTAGGATAACACCAACAATATCATCAAATATCAAAGTATTTTTACCAGAGATAGAGTTACTTACAGCCATAACCAAGCTATTCCAGCTTTCTAGCAAAGAACATAAAATCAAGAGAGCCCTAACCTCTTCTGCAAAAGTAATTTTTATTGAAGACAATTGAATGGTAATTGTATTAAATTCATTTAAGTGCTCCACTACAAATCCTCCCTCACTCATTTTCAAATTAAACAAACGCTTCATAAGAAATACCTTATTCGAAGCCGAGGGTTTCTCATACAACTTAGCCAATGTTGCCATCAAATCTACATTAGATTTTGCTTATGTTATATTGAAAGCTACAGATGGTGCAAGGCACAATCAAATAGATCCCAGTGCCTTTCTATCTAAAATGTCCCACTCTTCATCTGACATTGTGGTCGCTTTCTTTGCTTTTCCTTCCAATGGCCGCCACAAATCCTTTTGATCTAGGTAATCCTCCATCTGCATTTTCCATAACTGATAATTTTGGCCGTTAAGCTTTTCGACCTTGAATTTGGAATCCTCCATTGCTCCCACTCAAATATGAAAGTCCTACCAACTTACAGAAAACCTCGCTCTAATGCCAATTTAAAGAATTTTTTTTATGGTTGTATGGTTATGCAGAGGCTTGTAGTATCATTTTTTAATGTTTGTTGAAGACTTCATGTATATAGTATAAATTTTTTAAGGATCTCCATCTTAGAAGGAGTGTTTTGTAATGATTGCACGTAGTTAGGGGGGGTATGCACAATATTTTTAGTTGTTGTAGATACTTTTCCCTTTGTCCTTGATATTAACAGGGGGAGAGAATACATAAAACGATTAAGGGAGAGAATGTATATAGCTAGTTGTTTGTCAAGGGGGGAGTATGTGCAGATAAATATTTGTGTGTGTGTGTGTGTGTGTGTGTGTGTGTGATTGATGTCAAAGGGGGAGATTGTTGGAAATATGTGTTGTCATTGATGTCAACTTGATTCTTGAAAATATGTGTTGTCATTGAGGAGATGAATAGAATATGTGGTGTGGTTAGATGAGGTGTGTCCAGTACATTTGAGATTAGGTGTGCGTTTATCATAGATGGTGTTTTGGGATTAGCATGGAAGACACTTCAAAAGTCTAGTAGTTATATATATGCCAACATTATAGTCTATAAGCTCATTGTAAGTATTTGGTGACACATTGTTATATATGCGTTATGTAATGAGATATAGATGTATATGTTGATGGTTATTTAGGGAAGAAATTGGTTTCATACCATTATACCCTGCATACTCACCCACTCCATTTTAGTTGGTAAAATTTGGGTCCCCCCTTTTTGTTTCTTTTTGTTTCCCTTTTCCTTCTTGTTTTCTGTTTCT
Organism: Cryptomeria japonica; assembly: GCF_030272615.1. Taxonomy (NCBI): domain Eukaryota; kingdom Viridiplantae; phylum Streptophyta; class Pinopsida; order Cupressales; family Cupressaceae; genus Cryptomeria; species Cryptomeria japonica. The sequence continues at coordinate 19,368,127 of NC_081407.1, forward strand.
TTTTGTTTGTTTTGTTTTCCTTTTGTTTTCAGAATTGTGGAGTCCCGAGTTCAAGAGGTTTTTTTTCGTCCTTTCCCTAGAACCCTAGTTTCTTGGGTTTTGTTTTGCTTTGTTTTTCTATTCTTTCCTTTTGTTTTTGAAATCTTGAACTTCTAGGTTCTCTAGTTTTTAATAGCCTTTGAGCTGTTGTAATCCCAGAACCCCGAGATCTCAGGTTTTATTTGTCTCATCTTGTTTTTGCTTGTGTTTTTGTTTTTTGTTTTCAAAATTTTGGATCTCCGGGTTCCTGAGTTTATAATAGCCTTCAAGTTGTTTTGAACCCAGAACCCCGAGGTCTTGGTTTTCTTTGTTTCTTTCATTCTTGTCCTCAAAATTCCATTCTTTTGGGTTCTCGATATAGCAATAGCTTTAGGCTATTAAAAACTCGGAACCCCGTGATCTTGGAATCCCAAGTTTTTCCTTTATTTTTGGTTTTGTTGTATTTTTTTGGAATCTCAGAATCTCGAGTTCTCGTGTTCGTGATTAATTTTGAGTTGTTATGAGCTCGTAACCCTGGGATCCCAAATTCCCATTTTGTTTTTCTTGGTTGCTTCTTTTTCAGAGTTTTAGACACCCAGGTTTTTGAGCTCTTCATGGCCTCTGAGTTAAGAAGACCCTAAAATCCTGAAATCTTGGGTTTTTGGTGCTTTGGGTTTCTGGATTCCTTGAACCCCACACCTTTCTTGAGGGTATTTATTCCCCCAGGGTTCCTTATTTTCCTCATTTTTCACTCTTGAGTTTTTACATGAATGAGCTCTGCTATTAGTGATTAATTAGTGAGCAGATTGTTGGGGTGTTTGGATCTTCTCGGTGCCTCTCTTCCTTCTTGTTTTGTTGGTGAGGAGGTTTTTTTGCCTCCCTCTTGCTTTGTTTCGTGTGTTTTTGTTTTGCTTTGTTGGTTTGTCTCGTTCTTGTTTTTTTTTGTTTTGCGGCTCGGTTAGATTAGGGTTTTCATATTTTTGCTAGTTTAGTAATAAGTTGGGTTTCTTTGCAAACCTGGAATTTATCCTCATTATCATTCTTTGGCCTCTGATTTTACCTTTGAATAAATTTGTGTTCCCAAACATTACAGTTTTTTAGTCTATTTTCTTCAAAACACCCTAGTTTATGTGACCATACCTTAAGTCTTGTTTCACCTCTCCAAATTTGAAATACTAGAATCTCGGAATTCTAGAGTTTTCTTTGTGATGAATGGTTTACCCCAAAATTCCAGAATCCCCAAATCTCTAGGCCTTAAAAACTTTGTCAAAAGTTGTTCTTTCCCTAGCTTCGGAACCTCGAGATCTTGGGGTTCTAGAGTGCAGTCCTTGTATAATTTTGGAATCCCAAAATCCCAGGATCCCAAAGTTTTCCTTCCGATGTTAAACCCTTGAGCCTAGAATCCTAGGGTTCTAGAACTTTAACATTTGAATCCTTGCCTCCTTGGAATCTCGAAATCCCAGAGTTCTAGGCCATTTATTTTCAAATCATTTCCCTTTTCAGAACCCCAAGATCTCAGAATCCCAAGTTCCTAAGTAGTAAAAGCTTTAAAAACCCAAAATCCGATTATGGAATTTTGGCCTGAGTTTCCTTTAGAAGTCATTTTGACCCCAGAATCTCGGAACCTTGGGTTTCTGGAGTCCTATGTTTTAGTGAAAATTTAATAGGGTGTAAAGTGTTTTCTTGAGAAATGGTGGTTAATTGAATTTGTTTTGCAGGTTCAAAAGATATTATGGAAGCAATAGATTTCCCAGGAATCTCAAAGAGAAAAACAAAGATTGAGGCAAAGCTTAAAAGTTTCCAATCACAATGAAGTATAAATACCAAGTCCAGATAACTGCCTCCAAATTTGAGAATAAAGTGCAATGAATCACAAGCATAGAAATTGGCCAAATTGAGTTAGAAGCAATTAAAGAAGAAGTATATGAAAAGGATCCTAAAAATGATTGGAGTAGAATTGGTAGATTAGGGTTGGTTCAAAGTAGTGTACTCCCTCAAGCCATGCAAACACCTAAGTTGATCCTAGGAATAATAGGATATTATGATAAATACACATGACAATGCAGAGATACTAAGGGTAATATTATTGTTGACTTGTCTTCGAACATGGTGGCCTTAACCTTCAAGGTTCCTCAATTTGAACAAGTCTTACAAACCACATAAGAAGAGGTTATAAAGGAATTCAATAGAATTGTAGTTATTAACAAAGATTATTTGAACAATACTTGGCTTCAAGAGCTTAGGAAAAGAGGTTTGAAGGTGACAAATAACATTCATAGTCCACTGAGTTTAAGGATGCCCCTTGTGACCTAATTATTATACTGAATAGATGTTTTGGGAAGGAATAATCTTGACATTACCACCTATGTGTCTACTCCAACTATAATAATAATAACTCTAATTGAAATCTCAACCCAAAGTTTGGACATTCATCTGGTAAAGTTACTATTTTCATGGCTAGTGTTCATTTAGTTATCAACCCAGGGACGTAAAACTTGAAATGGGTCTGCACTATATATGCACTAAGCTCCTTCAATGGCTATTTTGCATTGCTGCAGTAACTAACATTATACAGAAAGGAAAGGCAAGAAAGGAAATTATAGAAGGCTATAGAAAAACTTATAAAAACAATGCTGGAATGATCTAATATAGATAACAGAAATCACTCTGTTCTGGCTTGGCTACTGGAACAGTCAGTGGATCTATTTCCAGTGGTTGTAGGGACAGTCAAGGCATGAACTTCTACTACGAATAAAGAGAACTAATTTCAATGAGCACAAACACAGGTTCACTCACCAAGTGGGCCCCCTTGGATGAGTGATATCAAGCTTCCAGAAAACTACTTTTAACAGATCAAAACAACATATCTTTTATTCATTGCTTCTTGGAAATGATTACATATTTGAAAAGAAAATTCAAGAATGCTTATCAAAATTCTCTGCTCTATTCCTTTCTATTTTGTCTAACCTCTAAGAAAAAAAAGGAAGAGCTTATTAAAAAGCAAAGATTAACTACAATGGACAACTCAAATCATGCCCAGAAGAAGAGGTGAATGATTGACTGATGAAGAAGATAACTAGAGCTTGGTTGTAGGAAACGTGGATCTAAACCGAACCACAGTCTTTGCATGTCATGGTGGTATTTTGTGAATTCAATGCCCACTAGAGTTAAACTTCCATAGTGCTGCCTGGCTGCTCCGCTCATGCCGTACCTTGCCCTCGCTTGGCTCCTCTTCAGTTTGATCTCCAGTTATTTCTTACGTGATTATTCCTTCTTCAGGCGAGAAAGGAGAATATCCACTGCGACATCATTTATTATCTGCACTACAACAAAAACAACATACAAGGACATGCATATGTATTTTATTTAATTAACACACTCATTAATTTACATATGATATTACCCTAAATAATCCGCATAGCAACAAGAACAAATCACTTGGCTAAAGGAATAAATGGCATGGCTGCAGGAATAGACCGACAAAGTTCAAATATGATTTCATAAGTTTAGGTTTAACACATGGAATACATATAGTCAATTTACAATACTTCACTACTACTATGCAAACCAAAAGATGTCAAAAACCTAAGAGTTTTGATGATAAAAACATGACAAAGTCTCAACTTATCATGCCCCCCAACTTTAAGAGTTTGTTGATCCTACAACAAAAGGAATTTTTTTTACTCTCATTGTAACTCTTAAATCACCAATGGTGCCTTGACTTGTCCCCCCTGAATCCAAGTTCCAATAAAATCCTTTCATTTTTTCCAGCCTGGACCATCTAGCTGTTTCTTCTGTGATTGCATCACAGTTTTGTTCCATAGGCTAACATGCCAAAAGTGGCCACATAAGGATTGGGGGTTGAAAGATCAATGGTAGCCAGTTGTTGGCTTTCTCCCTGCCTAACTGTATATATCTGGGAGCTCTTTGCAAGGCTGCATAAATTTTTTGTAGTGAATAAGGTTCTCCTTGTTTTAACTATTCCGTTAGATTATTCCAATGCTGAGTTAACCCTTCTATTGCAGCTGTCATGTCAGTTTGAATCAAATGCTCATATGCTTGATAGACGACTTCTCTCATTGGAAGCACTAATTTTCTAACATCATCTCTTACCGGTAACTTCTCCCAATCATAATAAAGAACTCTTGGTACTTCTGATTCCCTTCTTAATGGTAATGGACAATCAAACTCTAATTTTTCATACTCCTTGACTTGTGCCCCCATGATAATCTCATTTTGGATCCATGACATTAAAGCTTTGATATGGATATCCCCAATATACAATAAAGGGTTCCACTCTCTGTCTGAGGGTACAACATAGTTATGTAAGTACAATTCACATAGAAAATTCTTCACAGCAGGTGGAGAGGTTTGGTAAGCATAAAATAATTCTTTAGGTGTTTCTAAAGAGGGGTTAAGGTCCCTAACAATGCGGTTTAGTTTGAAGTTTAGATACCGCTCTTTTAAGTGAACTGCATAAACTCTTGGAGGTGACCTACACTGAATCAACTCAGGAACCATACCAGAAATTATTTCCACCTTAGCCTCTAATTCCTCAATTCTGTTATCTCTCTTTTCAATTTTTTTTGGTTGTTTATCAATAATCCCTTGCAACCTAGCCCTTTCTATTTCCCACTGTCTAAAAAATGTTAAAGCAATAGATAAAATACTTAGGGATGAAGGAGGTCTAATAGGTTCTACCTTAGACCGTGGGATTTCCTCAATAAACTCTTCAATTTGTGTTGGCATCTCTCCAATATTTTCTTCAGGCTACTGTGGAATATCTCTAACAGTTTCTTCAAATTGATGTGCCACAAAATCAAGATTTGCTAGTTTATCCTCAGCAACATTTTCTTGGATTTCATCCTCCATAAGGCTTCCTTCTTCTTGAATTTCAATATCTACAGGGCTTCCTTCCTCAGAAGTTTCCACTGTAATAACCTCTGCCAGATTACCCACAGGATGAGTCTTTTGTGTCTTGCTACGTGTTCTTCTTACATAAACTTTTGGAATGGCTGTAGGAGTTGCTTCAGTTGTTGCAGGAGTTTTTAGTTTTGTCCTACGCCTCTTGGCTGTAGGAGGAATCTGAGTTACCTGCGGCTAGGTCATGAGTTCTTCATTTGTTTCATCCCTTTCCAACTCTTTTCCCTTCCTTCGCAAAACTGGTGAATCTCTTTGAAGAGAAGTAGAGGGTTGTTCTTCACTTGATTCCACTGTCTTTTCCTCCATAATAACCGTGGCTCCTTCAGCAACAAGTAAATCCTCATCTGCAACTACTATGGGGGAAGAGGGTTCTGCAACATTTTCTTCTTCAACCGATGGGTTATCTACAACAGGGACATCTTCAACCCTAAATTGATGTATATCCTCAAATATGCCCCATTCCATTTGTGAAACATCTCTCAGGGACCGCTGTACAAGTAGCTTAATCAATCCATGATGGCTAACAGAGCGATTTCCATTTTTTTGCGTCTCCTTAGCGCTTGTAGAAATCAGGTGGTATAAGAAATTAGGAACATTGGCTCACCGACCATGCCGCAGATGACTAAGTAATTTAAAATGAGGTGAATGCAGATTTGAATATCGCCCCTCACATGTGATGTATTTCATAACATACAAAGCTACCTAAGGCCAATGTGCTAGTAGAGAAATCGTTCTAGTTCCTTGTTTATCCACCATTAAGGGTCCATCCGTGGGAATTGTGAACTCTGCCCTGGCGCTCCTTGCATCTTTTGATTCTGGAAATAGCTCTCCTTCCTGCAACAACCCCGTTACTTCTGCTATTCGCTGCTCCGTAGAAATAACCCTCAAACCTTTAACTGTAGCTTCTCCTTCATTAAAGGATGTTGGCATTATGTGAACCGGTATGAGGACATAATGATATTGTATGTTGTCATTGATGTCAATATGATGAAGAGGTGTGAATCTACATATTGAGAACCAGTATAACACTGTGAACCGACATTTGTGCCAAAGTGAAGCGGTGTGCTTGTTCATGATGAACCGACATATGAAAGTATTGTATGACTACCGGTTGGTAGTCTCAACTTTAGGGTTTCCGGTTGATGTGCTTCAAGCCTGTGTGGCTCAACCAATGATATTATGTGATGAGTTAGCATTGTAAAGAAGAACATATCGTGTTGCCACATAATCCTGAGTGCGTGAAGGATTTTGCATGAGGGAGATTGTTCCTATCTACCTCAGGAATGTGCAAAGTCTGTAAAATCGTGATAGCATGTGATAGGTTATCAGCCGCCATAAAATCGATGGAAATGGACAATGGAGAATGTCTTGAGTTTGGATCAAGATCTGCTGCATTTAATGTAGTGTGCTCAATGGTTAGGATTGAACCATTTGAATTCCTTAACCTAATAGGTTTAGGGTTTAGGGTTTATGCTACCGACCTATCTATTTTCCTATAAGGTCGATGTTGTGTCTCTTTCTGAGGCTGTTGGCAAAAGTTGGGTGTGTATCCAAGAGAAGGGATATGTGATTCTTGCCAGACAAAAAGGAGAGAAGTGATACCTGCAGAGTGTAAGTGTAGAAGGTGAAGAGGAGCTTAAGCGGATCTGCATTGACATTGAGTGCTATTACCAGATCATTGTAATACCTGTTGATCTCTAACCACCTCAACAGTTGGAAAATCCCTTAACAGGGTAGCCTTAACCGGCTTGCTGAAAATCCTTTAATAGGGTAACTCAAAGCTACTGAGTTTGGAATCCTTTAGCTATTGATTTCTTGAAATCCTCTAACAAGGTAACCTTTAACATGGTTTAACCCTTAATCGGGTGATCTCTAACAGGATCGGTTCCTAGTAGAACCTTTTGTAATGTCTCTAACCGGACAAGGCTCCCAACAGAGCGGACTTCTAAAGAGTTCAAAAATAGCTCGTGGGTATTCATCCCCACTGTGGTTTTTCCTAGTTGGGTTTCCACATGAAAAATATGTGTGTCATGTGTGATGATTTTATCTTGTGATGCTTTGCTATTGTTTGTCAAGCATATGATGGTTCTATGTTTTATGCCTGTCAATAAAACATGTTGAACTAGCTATTATTATGATCTAATGATAGATTACCTATTTATGCATAAGGGTGAAATGGTAGTGTAGTCTCAAGGTTGAGTGAAAAGCTAAGTGAGTAACTGGTTAATGCTTGTCTCATAAATTCTTAGCTTTACCGGTTGCACTCTGTTTCAAACCGGTGTCACTGTCTGCCAGTCATTTGAAGTGTCTGCTGTCAAACCGGTTTTGGACTGTATTTTTGTCTGTACTAATTCACCCCCCCTTCTCAGTACCATTTTGGTACTATTCACTCATCATTAAGTTATCAAAGGAGTGTATAAATTCTGCAACAATTTCTTCGTTATAATCCCCGATTTTCAAGAAGTTATCATGATGAATTGGATCACTACCCATCTCTTACTCTGCTATTTTTCCTTTGCAGCTGAACCAAAATATTTGACAGACCTACTAAATTGAAATTCCCTTACATATCTCAATTATGGCGGCATAATTTATTATTCCCTTGCATGAAATCATAGCATAATAAGTAATTATGGAAGAAAAAAATCAATTCGGAGTACCGAAAAGGACTGATAATTAATCACTTTGGAAAATGAACCATAAAGCACCCCCCCAACTTAACCTAGCACGTGTCCACACAAGCTGACAAGATTTTGGGTAGTGGAGCGGATTTAAACAGGATATAATCATTATTAACTAATAAATGCATAATTAAAACAAAACACAATATACATGTACCTGCAGCTATACGAAAATGATGATGAAATGACAGGTAAGAACATGGGATGGAATGTTGTGGATGAAATTTTATGTACGAAGAAGAATATTCCCATATAATATGGAAATATTTTATTATGAGGCCGCAAATATGTTCACTGCAGAACTGTAGGAACTTTAGCTTTATTACCTCGCTCAATTGCAATAGGAAGCTGATGAGTTGCTGCAGGATCATTGTTAGTTGTTGCAGGAACCTCTATGTCATTTTTTGGAGCAAACTGCTGCAGGAACTCTTCTTTAGTAGCTGGCTTATGATATAGACGTAGTCAATGACCATTTACTAAGAGTTTAAATTGAATAGGATCAATTGTGGACAAACGAACATCTCCATTCTGGAAAACTTCTTCTATCTCATACAGACCTAAACACCTAGTTTGAAGCTTTCCCATAGCATCTTTATATTTGGAATCATACAGTAGTGCCCAGTCACCATCTTTGAATTTATTTTTCCTGATATATTTGTCATGCCATTTTTTTCTTTGATTTTGAATCAATTCTGTCTGTTGAACAACTATCTTTCTGCATTCATCTAGAGCATTTAATTGTTGAATGCATTCTTTATGTGCTTCAGACAATGTCATATTTAATTGCAAAGCTGTCCTCAAGGTTTTATGCTCAAATTCAATAGGCATCATTGTTGTTTTGCCATAAACCATCTCAAAAGGTGTGAAACCAATTGGTGTTTTCCAAGTTGTTCTATATGCCCAAATTGCTTCTAAAAGCCGGTGAGACCAATATTTCTTGTGAACAGACATTGTTTTTGTAAGAATAGCCTCAAGCTCTCTATTTGTAACTTCTACTTGTCCATTAGCTTGTGGATGATATGGAGTAGATTTTCTGTGCCTTATATTGTATTCATTGACCAAAGCTTTTATCAATGTTGAAGTAAATTGAGGTCCCTGGTCTGAGACAATTTCTCTTGGTACTCCATATCTTGTGAATATCTCTTCATAAAGAAACTCAGCTACCTTATTATCTCTTGCATGTGTCATGGCATGAGCTTCTACCCATTTTGTTACATAGTCTGTACATACCAATATATAAGATCTGCCATTAGAAGGCGGATCAATTGGGCCAACAAAATCTAATCCCGACTTGTCAAATGGTGCAATTGATATTTGAGGATATAGTGGCATCTCATCAGATTTTGTAGGTCTTCCCATTCACTGACACCTGTCACATTTCCGTGTGTACTGAGCTGCATCCTTATGTAATGTGGGCCAATAGTATCCTATATTGAGTATTTTCAATGCTGTTCTTTTGGCAACAAAATGACCTCCACATGACTCATCATGACATGCATGTAGGATGTCATATGTTTGATCTTCTCTGACACATCTTTGCATGACTTGGTCAGGTCCAGTATAAAATAGACAATCAACAATCCATGAGAAGTTAAAACTTTTTTTAACAAGCAACCTTCTTTCCTTAGGAGAGAAATAAACTAGCATCTTAGCTGCAACTAAATGGTTGGCAATATCAGCATACCAAGGAGTGTGAGCTTGAATGAGAAACAAATGTTCATCTGGAAAAGTGTCATCTATTATTGTAGAATCTTCTTACAATTGAAGTCGTGAAAGGTAATCTGCAACCACATTAGACTTCCCTGGTTTATCAACAACTGTGATATCAAATTCCTGCATCAACAATAACCAGCAATCTACCAATGATTGATGGCTTATTCATGAGATATCTAATTGTAGTATGATCTGTATGCACAAATATAGGATATCCTATGATATAGTGTCTAAATTTGTTAAGTGCATATATGACAGCTAGCATTTGCTTTTCAGTAACTGTGTAATTCAATTCAGGTCCCTGCAAATTCTTGCTAATATAATATATTGCATTTTCCAATTTGTCAATTCTCTGTCCTAGCACTGCTCCTATTGCATAATCAGATGCATCTGTATGGATTTGGAATGGCAGAGACCAATTTGGCCCTTTAAGAACTGGTGCTTGAGTCAAAGCATGCTTAAGCTTTAAGAAAGCTTCATTGCATGCTGGGGTCCATTTAAATTCTGCATCTTTAGTAAGCAGTGAATATAAGGGACTTGCAATTTTACTAAAATCTTTGATAAATCGTCTATAGTATCCAGCATGACCAAGAAAACTTCTTACATCTTTTTGCTTCAAAGGGTCATTAATATGCTGAATGACCTTAATCTTTACTGGATCCACCTGGATGCCTTGTACAGAGATATCATGACCAAGGACTATTCCTTCTTCCATCATGATGAAACATTTCTCACTATTTAAGGACAAATTGTAGTCTTCACATCGCTACAAAACTTTCTTCAGATTACCCAATGCTTGCTCAAATTCAGAACCATAAGTTGTAAAGTCATCCATGTAAATTTCTATAATATCTTGAGAAATATCAGAAAAGATACTGATCACTGCTCTTTGAAAAGTGGTTGGAGCATTACACAACCCAAAAGGAAGAACAAAATATGCATATGTGCCCCATGGGCAAGTAAATGTTGTCTTCTCTTGATTCTCGGGGGCTATCTGGATTTGATTGTAGCCACTAAATCCATCACAGAATGAAAAATATCTTTTACCAGCTAGAGAATCCAATACCTGAGCCACAAATGGTAATGGAAAATGATATTTTCTTGTTGCTAAGTTCAGAGCTCTATAATCAACACATACCCTCAATTTTCCTCCTTTTTAGGGACTATCACCAGAGGTGATACCCATTGACTGTAAGAGATAGGATAGATAAACCCAACTTTTAACAATTTCTGCAATTCTTCTTTAACTATCTCCTTCAAGGCAGGATTGACTCTTCTTTGAGGTTGTCTGAGTGGGCAACACTCATCCTTTATATAAATACAGTGGATACAAACTGCTAGATCAATCCCATTCATATCCTTGTAATCCCATGCAAAAGCATTTTTATGAAGTTTCAGCAAGTCCACAAGCCCTCTTTTTGAGTATCTAATAGATCTCTATTGATATTCAAATATTTATTCCATTCTACCTCTATCTTAATAGTAAGATCAATCTGGTTTATATTAGAAAAATGAGAAGAAGATAATCCCTGCGGCAACAGAGTATGCAATATATCAGTGGCTGCAGGAAAGTCCAAACCTGCAATATTTGGAACCAATTCCTATAATTTTTGCTCTTCCATTAATTCATTTATCAGGATTTTATAAAGAATTGATTCCTCATCATATAACTACATGAGTGGTCCTTGATTAATCATCATAAGGTGATTAATAGAGTCAATTTCTTCAGATTCTTCTCCCAAGATAGGACAAATGGCTTGTTGTTGTTCAAGCTGGGGTTGTGCTAGAGAATACAAGGCTAATATTTTTGTAGAACTCCCATCTGAAATAGTCATATCCCCCGATCTACACCCAATATATGCATCAGCTGTGGTAAGCCAAGGTCTACCCAAAATGACCGAATATCCTCCCAATGTTGCCTTTGAAGATAAAATCATAAAGTCTGTAGGATATTCCTAGGAATCTAGAGTAACTACTACATCCTCTATGATACCATCAGGTCTCACTATAGAGCCATCAACAAGCTATAGAACTGTGGGTGTAGGCCTTAAAATATTGATCTCAAGATGTTTTATTACTTCCCTTGTCATTACATTAATGGCTGTCCCTAAATCAATCAAAACATTTTTTATTTGACTGGCATTAATGACTATACTCACAACAGGACTACTTGGATCAGAATACTTTGGAATGACAATCTTACCTAACATAATATTAGCTAGTTGACCCATAACATGAACTATTTGTGGATCTTTTTTCTTCCTGCCAGGTTTTTTTAGACATGCTTCTCTCAATGCCTTACCATATATGGGAACATCCTTTATTGCTTGCAACAATGGAATTTTAACACAAATGTGCTTCAGTTGATCAATAATATCAAAGCTTTGCTATTGTTCAGTGGGGACTTCTTTTTCTTACAATCTATGGGGAAATGGTGGCAATATTTGATTCTGAGGTATTGTATCCATTGGATTAGAGATTTCTTGCTCCTCCTGTACCTCAGTGATAACTGGATGAGAGGGATTAGGTAAAGTTATTTCAGATCGGAGGTGAATGTCATCTAGTGATAAAGAATAGGCTAGGTACTGATTAACATCAGTTGAATAAGCTTGTTGTTGTTGCTGAGACTTGATATTTGGATTTGGCAATGGTTGAGTAGGCAACTATGTTGGTTTTGGCGGTGCAGTAGTAGATGCAGGAGGAGGCATTAAAGAAAGAGGTTGTGGTTGCTAAATAGGCGGCTGATAACCAGAAGATTGGGCATTCCATGGTTGGCTTCCCCTCCATTGAGAAGTAGGTTGCCAATTCCCTTGAAACTGGTTTCCTTGGCCCTGAGGTGGGTACCAGTTCCCCTGTGGCTACTACAACTGTGGCATTTGATTAGCAAAATGCTACCCTTGGCCTTGTGAACCATACCAATTTTGATAGTTACCAAGATTTTGAGAATACGGTGATTGCCATTGGTTATTTGGTACATAAGAATTTCCACTATAACCAGAAAAAGAAAGTGGATCGGGTGGCATACCTTGTCTTTGGAAATTTGGTCTTCTTTGAGCAACATAGAAGACTTTCTCATCCTCACCTTGAATTGGCTTGAAGTCAAGTACCTCCACGTTTGCAACCATCTTACATCTGCAATCTTTCTTTCATTGTTTACAATGAGGACATAATTCTGCAAGGAATGCATCAGCTTTCTCATGCTTCTTCTTACCTGCCAGTGTATCCAACTGGGTAGCCATATTGTTTATAATGTCCTCCTTGAAGTCCTTTAACGGATGATTAAGTTCCAATCTAGAAACTCTAGTTCCTGATGCTGATAATGGTGCCCCTAGTTTAAATCTCCTATTCTTCTTAGAAGTAGATCTGGAATACTTCTTACAAATTTGTCCTATTTCAGCCCAAGTGGATTGTGTAATATCACCTCCTCCCATAAGATCCAAGGAATCAGTGCATTCATCACTGATTCCCCTCAAAAATATCAATTTGAGGGAATCTTCAGTAAGAGTGTCATGCTTAGACTTTTTGACACTAAACAGAAACCTTTCCAAGTAATCTTCAAGACTCTCATCTTCAGTTTGTGTCATTCTAAAGATATCATCCCCATGATGATCAGTACCTCTACAATAATCTTTGTATTTTGCAAGAAACAACCATTTCATTTCATCCCATGTACTGATTATGCTACTACCCAAGCTCATAAACCATCTCAAGGATGACTCCTTCAAAGTGACAGGAAATTTTTTGAGTCTATGGGCATTTGTAGTATAGTCAAAACTTTTACAGAGAACATCAAACTCAAACAGGAATGTGTCCGGATCCTCTGTCACCAATCTATAGAATTTAGGGAGTGAAGATGCTGGAATGTTCTTGAGATTAGCATTATCATGCTGATCAGAGATGGGAAACTCAAACGCTGGACCTGGTGGTGGTGGTGGATTATTCCCACCAGGAGGAGGGTTCCCTTGCATTAGAGTTGTGGGGGTATTTACTATAGGAAATTCTTCTTCTTGAAGACCAAAAAGGAACTGAAGACTACCTTCCAGAATTTCAAATTCAGGGTGGTTCAAATTCTGTGGGGCTTGGTAAAGTTCAACAAAAGGATTTATATCTGGGAAATCATCTTTTGCATGAGTAGAATGAGTGGGCAAAAATATACCTCTGGAGTCTCTTCTTCTTCTATGCATGCAGATTCATGAAATTTTTCAAACAATAAGGTATTACCAAAAACAATTAATTGAAAACAACAACAACCATGAAAGGTTCTTAGTTTGACACCATCCTCAGCAATGACACCTAAAATGTCTACTCCAACTATAATAATAATAACTCTAATTGAAATCTCAACCCGAAGTTTGGACATTCATCTAGTAAAGTTACTATTTTCATGGCTAGTGTTCATTTAGTTATCAACCCAGGGACGTAAAACTTGAAATGGGTCTGCACTATATATGCACTAAGCTCCTTCAATGGCTATTTTGCATTGCTGTAGTAACTAACATTATATAGAAAGGAAAGGCAAGAATGGAAATTATAGAAGACTACAGGAAAACTTATAAAAACAATGCTGGAATGATCTAATATAAATAACAGAAATCACTCTGTTATGGCTTGGCCGTAGGAACAGTTAGTGGATCTATTTCCAGTGGTTGTAGGAATAGTCAAGGCATGAACTTCTACTGTGACTAAAGAGAACTAATTTCAATGAGAAAAAACACAAGATCATTCACCAAGTGCCCCCCCTTGGATGAGTGATATTAAGCTTCCCAAAAACTACTTTTAACAGATCAGAACAACATATCTTTTATTCATTGCTTCCTGAAAAATGATTACATATTTGAAAAGAAAATTCAAGAATGCTTATCAAAATTCTCTGCTCTATTCCTTTCTATTTTTTCTAACCTCTAAGAAAAAAAAGGAAGAGCTTATTAAAAAGAAAAGATCAACTACAATGGACAACTCAAATCACGCCCAGAAGAAGAGGTGGATGATTGACTGATGAAGAAGATAACTAGAGCTTGGCTGCAGGAAACGTGGATCTAAACTGAACCATAGTCTTTGCATGTCATGGTGGTATTTTGCGAATTCAATGCCCACTAGAGTTAAAATTCCGTAGTGTTGCTTGGCTGCTCTGCTCATGCCATACCTTGCGCTCGCTGGGCTCCTCTTCAGTTTGATCTCCAGTTATTTCTTACATGATTCTTCCTTCTTCAGGAGAATATCCACTGCGACATCATTTATTATCTGCACTACAACAAAAACAACATACAAGGATATGCATACGTATTTTATTTAATTAACACATTCATTAATTCACATATGATATTACCCTAAATAATCTGCATAGCAACAAGAACAAATCACTTGGCCGTAGGAATAAATTGCATGGCTGCAGGAATAGACCGGCAAAGTTCAAACATGATTTCATAAGTTCAGGTTTAACACATGGAATACATACAGTCAATTTACAATACTTCACTACTACTATGCAAACCAAAAGATGTCAAAAACCTAAGAGTTTTGATGATAAAAACATGACAAAGTCTCAACTTATCACTATGCATGTATTATTACATGTTTACCATCCTTAAGGGGAAGCATAACTTTGATTGGGCTCAAATTATTTATGAGATTATTCATAATCAAATTTACATTGTATTGGAAACCAAGAGGTTCTTCATGACCTCATGTGTGGTATGGATGGTAGCCAGAAGTGGACTCTACCTAGGATTGAATACTTAAGGGAGACTAGGAGAGGGTCCTAATGACAAGAGTGTGTGGGAATACTACACTCAATTATCCTTCGATACAACAAATGATCATTTTAAAAGGGTAAATGATGCTTTCATTTATGGAATCATATGTAGACTCACAAGAGATATTGGATACAGAATGTCCAAGGAAGCAATGGTCTTGATAGAAACATGGGGAACCTGGTTCATTCAAAATCCAAGATCTACATACATCCAGCTTAGTGGGTACACATGAAATCCTTTTCTCCTTCCTCACTATTACAACAATCAAATAGTGCTTCTTGAATTTTCTAGGCAAATTGTGCAAGTACAAGCCCTAATGACACAAAAACATAAGACGGGGGTGAGTTTCCCATTCACTCTAGAATATTATAAATGTCAAAATCTTCAAACTACCAAGACAATAGTCCATGAGCTGCAGGCACTAAATATTAAGGAGTTTGATTATTCTCTTGAATTCTTTGATTGATTTGGAAAATTGAAAGGTTTAATGCCTAATACATACCAAGGATATGAGTCCGCATTAGAGGATTTTTGGGCAGGGATGTAGGATAGCTTTGAAGTGAGGAAGATGAAGTTTGGTAGACTAACTGCCTTCCAAATGAGGGCATTTGATATATAAGATGATGTCCAAAAGGATTTATCAGATGATGGGATAATTTTAGACCCGCTCTATGAAGAGAAAAAAGTGGATCAAAGACCTCTTTCTCCAATTAGATTGTTTGAACCAGAGGACTTGAAAATAGAAAATGTCATTGTGAAAGTGGTTCAAAGTAGCAGGCAATGGTTAGGGCTCAGAATGTGAGGTAACCCATCAAAAAGGAAAAATAAAGGGAAGGCAACGAGCAACCCTTAATCCAAAACTACTCAAGAATATGTTAGGAAAAGGAGGGGTGATTCAAGAAAGCTAACTCCAACTGATGAAGAAGCTCCTATGATAGTGAATGAGAAAGAGGAGTTGCAACAAAAGTTAGATAAGAAAATGAAGGAGTCAAAGTCGTCGAAAGCAAGATTTGAGCAAGGGGTCACCATTGGTTTACTTGCTACTCCCCAAGCCTTTATTGCTCCAATAATGACAACCATTAGAATGACTCCTAGAGAAGGAGTATCTAAAAGACAAGATCAAGGACATGAGGAAACAACTTCTCAGTCTTGAGCTCCTACAAGCACACAACCACTACTTATCTCTGAGCAGTAGAGATTCATAATATTGATTCAGATGAGACAAAATCTGATGAAGAAGTTATTGCAGTATTAGCTCATAAAAAGAAAGGAGTTCTAATCTAAGAGAAAATTGTTGATATGTGGCGATTGATCATGCAAGTACTGTACACTTGTTATGTATCCTTGCCGGGGTTTGGGGGTGCAGCCCCCGAGGAATTTTTTTTTGCCGTTTTTGTTGAAAAACAGACATTGAAAAAAAAACCCCTAAAAATAACCAACTTTGAGTGTTGCCCTAAAATTGCTTGTTATAAGCGGCTGGAATGTAAAAAGAAATTGTAATGGTGTTGTACTGATTTAGTGGATAATAAGAAAATATTGGATGAATGTGTTCTGTAGATGTAGCCCATCTTGAGTGAACCACATTAAATTTCTATGTTATTTGTGTTATGTATTTTTTTCTTCATCTTTTGTGTTTGTATCTACATATAATTGTTAATTTGTATTTGCTCTGAATCTGCTTAAACCCTAACAATTGGTATTGGAGTTGTGCATTTCTATAAATTGATAGGGACTTTCAAATTTGAGTGGGAGCAATGAAAGAAATCAAATTTAAGGTCGAGATGTTCAATGACCAGAATTATCAGCTATGGAAAATGCAGATGGAGGATTATCTGTATCAAAAGGATCTATGGCAACCATTGGAAGGAAAGATAAAGAAACTGACCATGATGTCAGATGAAGATTGGGATTGTTGGAATCCAAGAACATTGAGAGGGGGGGGAGGGGTGAAGCAGTGTTCTACCGGTAAACAAATTTTTGAACTTATTCATATGAACCGATTAATAGTAAATAAAATTAAAGTTCATAAACCAAATAATACATAAAGAAGAAACACCATAACACCAATATTTATACATGAAAAATCCTGCAAAGGGAAAAACCATGGTGGGGCTGATACCCACAATATCTATACACTTGATCAAGGTATACGAATATTACATGGAGGGGATTGCACATGCAATTAGGTCAACCGCCTAGAGCTCACTGCTTCAACAAAAGTCTCACTGACTTACACAATATCATACAATGATTACAAACAAAAATGAACTTATTGATTGCATCTGACCATGCTGGATAAGTTCCGGTTAATGCTCTGTCGAACCTCTCTATGAACCGGTTTACTGATACTCTATTCTACCCTGTTCTGCTAATAGTTGGAATTGGGCATGTGAAACTATGCACAAAAGCTTTTACTCACTGGTCAAATCATATATCATCAATCTCTGATTGATTCACATCCAAAATTGTATCTCAATTAGCATCCAATCCATCGCTAAGAGATCTCCCTTAAGTACCCTTTAACTTTTTACCATGTCGGCCTCAATGAAGAAAATCCCAAGGTATATCATGCATGATCCTGATGACCATGTCGGCCTACACACGCTACCAAAAATTTATTTAAATAAATTATCGAGGTCACAAGATATCTTAGTCGGGTCCTATACTTAACCGGGTTCCAAATACACGTTACCAATATCAAGACTAACAGGTTATTAAGGATAAAGCAAAGTGTATATACCGGTTGTGTGTAGTGTATACCGGTTGAACCAATTAAAGAAAAATGATAAGACAATGAATCTAGATGAGAATTATCAGCACCTGGAGATGATTTGCCATCAATGACAACCCTAAATGCAATTCACCTTACCAGATGAGTGTCAATTGACAACAATCTCCCCCTTTGGCATTGATTGCAACACTCATGTGAAAAATGATACCATCTTTGAATCTGCTCCCCCTGACCTGTACACTCTGTTGTTCTCAAAATCTGATTCACTCTAAAATCCTTATAATGATATGATAACTCTGTATGCAGAAGAGAGATTAAAGAGAAGGAACTTTTAGGACAACATATGACAAGGTTTGATTAACCTTCTACACTTCGAACTTATCCAAAGCTCAGGCGGGTATACCTTTGTGAACTGAATTCACACTTTTAAAAGATAAATCCACAACAAACTAGTCCAAAAAATAGTGGATCTAATCACCTTAAAACTAACTGAAACAAAGGAATGAAAATTGTACTCATGTTCAGTATTGATCTACAAGATGTATAGAAGATAACCCTAATAGATATCAGTGCCTTATCCAAGGTCACAGAGTCATCTAAGTTCAAACAATACTTCCACAATTAAACATCTATACATATTCCATCAGTTTGGCTTCTACAGATCCCTATACATGCCTGACACACATAAGAATTTATCCATACCATACTAAGATATATTCATCAAAATTCAAAGTATCCCATAGAGAATTTATTGGTAGAAAATGATTCCCGCGTATTTAGTTCACCTCCTGAAGAGAAAAGCTAAGAAACATATCTACTGAAAGTCACCTTACGACCCATATTCAAACGAAATAACCCTTGATTACTCAGAATGAAACAGTAAACACTTGCAATCATACTTGAAGACAACACAAAGCTTAAACTCAAAACCAATGGTCTGTGTATTAATATTTCTTCTAAAAGTATTACAAAAACATTCGAATATTCTCCATCAAAACTTGAAAAAGGCTCAGATAAATTTCTACAACATTTTCTTACAATTCTTTGCGATCCCCTTTTTTACTAGTCCTGGTATCCATTTATAACAATATGGATGCACACATAGCTCCGGACTTTCCTAGGAGAGTTTGTTACAATCATTACTTCTCAAGAAGAAGTTACAAAATCTTTTACAAATGCGGTTACAAGTCTCTTTCAACATCTGCGGCTTCTTCCTCTTGTTGTTCTGTTGCAACATTTTCTAACTACTCCACATCAAGCACGACATATTTTCTTGTCCATTCCTGATACACCTCATCAACAGGCCATGAGAAGTTAATTACTTTTGCTTTTGTCTTGGCTAATCTTTTCCAAGAATTCCTCATTTTATTGACCTCTGAATTCAGGAAACCATAATGAGATTTGATTTTCTCAATCTCTTCAATTGTTTTAACAAATATGGAGGCATCCTCTGATTTAACAATTCCTTTTATTCTTAGTGACAATTTGGCTTCCAACTCCTTAAGCCATATTTGTTTGTCCTTTAATTGGTTTGGGCTGACAAAACCTCCTGCGAGTAATTCAAAAACCTGATCAGTGTACTCTTTCTTGTACAAGTTGATCTTTTTGTCTGAATTATCTACTCCTTCTACCAACTTTACTAAATCCTTTGTCATATCATTTGTAGATTTAATAATGGGGTTAGCCCCTGCCTCATCATAGGATACACAAATCAGTTCTATATCCTGCTCTCTGGGTCTCCATTTATAAAAAATAGGCATTAATACAACCTTGTTCCCATTTAATTCATTCCACGTTTCCAAAATCTTACTCATATTGTTGTACATTAATGAAGACCCTATAGTGTCAGCAAAACTTAAAATTGTTACTCATATTTCTTTGCATATAAGGCTTGAGCCTATTTTAAATTCTCCAACTCATGGGGAGTGATCTCGATCAACTGAGAACTAGAAGGTGCTGGAGATGGTGGGAACTCAATAATGGGGCTGGTAGGTGGAGGTCTTGCAGGAGAAGAGGAGATCATTAGTGTTGAGGACTCACCTTGATGGTATTGTTCTGCCAACTGGCTTTGTAGCTTGGCGATGATGCTATCTTTACCTCTTACCTCTTCCTTGGCATTGTTGTAAGCTTTTAAAATTGTCTCCAACTTAACTTGGAGATCTACCTTTTCCTAAGCCTCTCTTTCTACTACTGCAACACTAAACTTTGCAATCTCTAGCTCAGTGCTAATAGCTCTCACTACCCCAGTGCTCTGCACTCTTTTCACTATCATTCCTCCAAGGTAACTTGACCCTGGGGTGTCCTTATTCCTCTTATTTTCATCTCTTTTAAGAGACCACATGACCAGTGCAACATTATCTTTGCTGAAAGTGACTCCCTCCATAGGTTTGGTCTCCTTTCTTACTGCCTCCAAAACCAAAGCATCTGCTATGTCCCATTCGGGGAGAATGAGTACCCCAGCCTATGCTACCGTGTCCCTTCCCTTCTTAGGAGTGATGGTCTTAAACTCATCAACCATTTCTTGCTTTATCTCTTCCTCCACCACAACTGGATCCCAGTGGGGCTTCTCCCCTTTTCTCTTTTCACACCTAGCATTAAATTTATCAATGTTCTGCTTCCACACAAATTGCATGAAAGCTCCTGATGTGACAAAGTTATTATCAACCAAGAAATCTTCACTGGCTTGCTTGATCTCAGGATCCCACTCCTGGCCTTTGAACTCATTAGCAGTGATGTTCATTTCAGCAGTAAGGGGCTCTTCTGGCATTCCCTCTTCCACTTCATCATATGTGTATGCTATCTCTCCAAGGCTGCCTAACTATAACAGTTGCTCAGCTACTGCTTGTTCATCTCCTATATGAATAAGGGATTGAGATGGAGAGTACAAAGGTTCATCAGATTGTACTTCTTTTCCCACTTTTTGTTTCTTTGGGCTATCTTGAATGTCAATGACATCCTGTATCTTCCTCTTCTCTTTTGAGGTAGAGGGCTCCCCTATTGTAGGCATCAACACATTGTAGTTAGACTTCTTATGCAACATGTAATCACCAGGAGGGATTGCTCTGGCAGATGCAGACCTATTTAGAACCAGTCTTGCTTTCTCAGGGTTGTTTTTTATTACAACCTTCCTCTTTTCTTTCAATGTTTGCATCACATCCTCAAAACAAAGAATTAAGAACTTTATCTTCTCTTCAAAAGGGTGAAAGCTAGACAAAGGGTCATAGCTAGTGTCAAATTGGTGCACAGAGTCTAAAGCCTTTTTGTAGGCCACCCACTTTTCCTTCCTCAGCTCTTGCTCATCTAAATCAAACTCATTCCTAATGAGGTCTTCAGGAAATTGGAATTGGTGGGGTCTACCTCTGCATATTGCCCTCTTTCCGAACATGCCGTTGAAGAAATTTTCAGGGTCAGCACATCGGGATACTACAGTTGACAAATGATACGGTTGAAGGAAGTCTTCAAAACACTTCCAACCTCCTTTAATTATCACAAATTGGTGTGCTATGGTAACTGTAGGGAAAATGGTCCCTTTACCTCTGCCTGTTAACTCTGCATCCTGCACACCACCAATCTGCTTGAGGATCTTTGTAATTCCCACTTTAAGAGGGACCTGATAGGGCAACAAAAATGGAATTCCTTTGAAGCCATATACTCTGAAAACTGTGGAGACAGGGTATAAGTAAATATCACCCCAATTATGGACAATTTTAACATTCTCAGCAAACTCTTTTGGCCTAATGAATTCCAAAAGAACCTTAGGAACTCTTGGATTCTCTGAACAGATAAGAGTCCTAATCTTAGATGCAAAACACTTATCAAACTTTAAGAAGCTTGCATCTTCTCTGTCCCATGACAGCACTATAGTCAATAACTGCACTGGCATCTTCTCTCCATTTTTTTCCTTCACAATATCCATTCCACTTGCAAAATAGTCACCACCCTTGAATAAAAACAAATGCATGAGGAGGGAGTACCACCCAAAAGGCCTATCCACTTTACCATTCTTTATTCCTATCAATTCTTCATGGATAGCATCAGTGATAAAGGAAGCATAATCGAAGGTCACTGCTAAAGAGGGGTTCAAAATTTGAGCAATCATTAGCATGTAATGAGTTGGCATATTTGCCTCAGCATCTTCTCCTAGAACTTGGCAGAGTGACCAATATAATCCTTTGGCCCTGAGGGTAAACAGATTTAAAGAAAAAAGCTCCTCAGTGTTAGGTCCTACAACTGTTAACCCACCTATCTTCACAAAGAATTCTTTAAGAGGCCCATTTTTAAGGTGATTCCTTTGCACACTGTAAACCTAAGCTAGTGATTTAAAATTAATAGGCTCTAGAAAATTGGTAAATTCACTAAGCCCAAAAGCATTTCTGAACTCCTCATTATTTATTTCAATAAGGGTTTTCCCACTTATATCCTTGACACTTCTTGTGATTGGGTCGTAGTTGTGTGCAATCTGAGTTAGGAGATCCACATCCATGAATACTCTAGGGACCACCAATTTGCCTACATCCAACTCCCAGATACTGTTCATTGGGGCTGGGGAGTTTCTCATGCCAAATCCAACCTTAAATAATCCTAACCTAGACAACCCAATTTGAGGGTCTCTTAGCCAGTTACCCTTATCATATAATCCCTCTCCTATTTTTTAGCAAGGAGCTTTTGGCACTAGTTCTTTTACCTTTGCTGCCACATTAGTTGACAATGTCAATTGTTCAAGGAAATCATCACAGATAGCCCTTTCCTGGTAATTAACCTTTCCTTAGAATTCTCTTTTAGGTGCCATCTTAAAAACTATGCAAGCAATTTAACTATTACCCCCAACTGTTCTGCGACAAATTAAGACCTCAATTAAAACACACTGTTAAGTAATTGCCAAACAAGAGTATAAGAGAACCTATTTTTTACTTGAATAAATTTGCTCTGCAACTGAAGAAATTTGCTCTGCAAGCGCTTCTCTGCAACTACTCTTCAAAATGATGCCTTCATTCAATTGATACGAAATCATATATGGTAGTCGGGCTCTTAACTGCGACATTGATACCGCATGCTTCGACCGTCCCTTCAGAATTGAATTCATAGAAGAATTCAAAAAATTCACTCCAAAGGGTCATAACATGCTTGGGTATTTTCCTTTTCGCTCTTTCGCCATTTCGCAGAGCATAACCTTCTAGCGATTTCGCCATACGAAATCACTCCAGCCGTCCGATTAAATGAAACTTAATCGGTCTTTATACTCTTTTAACCTCTCTGCCTTTGCATCAGGCCCTACCTCTTTTCACCATTTTGCAAGGTTTATCCCGCGAGCACTTTCCTTTTACGAAGCTACACCAAGCGTTAGATGGAACTCTAACCACCCGACCTTTAACCCCTACCGGGACCGTCAACCTTTTCACCAACCGCGCCTCATCTTGACGGCTAACTATTTTTCGCCACTTCGTAGATGTTAATCTGCTTACACCTTCGGGCCACGAAGCAATGAGAAGTGTTGGATCAGTTTTGAGATGAACATCTTTTAAGCGAGACCTTCATTACTTACCCCACTTATTTACCGGTTAACAAATGCCACATGGAACTCGACCATTAGCTCTGGGAAACTCTTCGGGTTTAGTTCAGAGTCAACTACGTGTCTTATTTCCTGCATAACCACCGGTTACACCTTGGCGGACCCTTAATCACCCTTTGAAACTATGTGTCAATTGACACATCACCATAAAGCTTTACAAGAAGTAACAACTGTCACTCCACGTCATGCCAAGAAGAATCTCTTTTTCTCTTTCACCATTTTGCAGAGGTTAAAAACACAAGCATCTTATCCTTGCGAACACATGCGGATCATTAGATTATATCAAACTTGTTCGATGCTTAACAACCTACTTGAATCCGGCAGACGTGGGTTATCTGACTTAGCATTATCCACTTGGTGTCTAGTAATTTCCAAATTGACATGTCAACTTTCTACTTGCTAAGAGGAAACATCGGGACCCACCTCATCCTTGCCACCTATATCTACTAGCTCACTTCTTATCCTACAACATGACTCATCTTCTTGGACCCACCTTTTAATCCTTAAATCCGATTCGCTAACCACTTTGATTTACGGCCATGTGTCATTATCTTACTTGCCATCTGTATCAGTCAGACTGCCTACTTGGAATGCCATGTCATTTCGCTGTTTTGCAAAAGCTATCTTTCGAGCATCTTTCTCCTACGAAATTGCGCTAGCCGTTAGATCTTTGGGAACCTACGCATCCGTTACGCTTCTTATAAACCTCCTTTGCTCGGGCCAAATAACCTTTCACTGTTTCGCAGGGCATAACATGTGAGCATCTATCAGCCACGAAACAACAAGAGCCATCGATTTCTTTTGAAATTGATCACCTTTTAGCTGTGGAAAAGTCTTCACCGCTGGGTCCCACCAAACCTTTTCGCCATTTTGCGAAAGGTAATTTACTTGCTAGTTGCGGCTACGAATCAATGCTAGTCGTTAGATCTTGAGCGAGATGGGGTTTTCGTTAAACCAGATCAAATGCACACAGTTGAACATGCTTTTTCCTTTCGCTACTTCACATAGCTTAACACACCCGCAACTTCGCCTAACGAAATGGCGAAAGTCATAGATTCATCTGGAAGTTTTGCAACACTTACTGGACCCGACAACATTAGAAGGAAAAAGACATAAGGCATAGATTTTTTTATGATTATTTAAGGACCGCCCAGGTAAATAAGAAGGGGGGACACTTCACACGACCCCAAGACCCATTACTTAAGTGAATAAAGTATTGCAGGAATAGAAACCAAAGGGTTTTGATCAGACACTTTAGTGATTTAAAACTAAAACCCTTAACCCTTAAAGACCTAAAACAGATTTGAAGCAGTTAACAACATATCTGACTCAAAATTTTGAAAAAACCTATCCAATCATGGGAAACGAAAACCCATTTCTTAAACAGTGATAACACACTCATGCTATGTACATTTAATATACTCCCCCTGAGCTATATATACATTTTTTACTGTATTCCTCCCCCTTTCACATCAATGACAAAGCGAGGTGACCACCAATAATGTTTTACAAATATATATACATATCGGTCCTACACAAGTTTCAAAATGTCAGCATACATAGTCTTCAAAAATGAGAAGTATGTGTCCCAACCCTGCTTAAGAGAATCAAGAATGGAGGTGAATCCATTCAAGAGACTAGCATAGTATTCAATAGCCTCAGATTCTATGGGACCCTCCTTCTGCATGTTGGATATGCACTCAGTCTTGTGAAATAACAAATTATCAAGCCGGGGACCTATGAAATTTCAGAGCTCAGTTGCTCGCTTTATTGTGCTATATCTTTCCTTCTCTAACCTCAAAATTTGATCCATGACCACCAAAATTGGACTATCTAAAGAACATGTTATGTTCACTTCCGGGTTGTAAGAGTTTGAAATTTGAATCAAATTATCTTACAATCTGAAATTTGCTTGTCTAAGTGAGCAGCAAGCTTGGAAAAAATTATATAAGACTTATAAACCTTTCCTCCTTCAGCCAATGCTGCATCAATGGATTGTAAGCATGTTTGAAGTTTACTCTTCTCTGATGAAATCATCTATAGAAATGTCTGCTTCCGGGCTTCTACAAATTTGTTCTTAGCCTCGGTTATTGAAATCTTAAGCAAAGAATCATATTGTTTAAGAATAAAATCAATAATCTCCTTCAATTTACCAGGTGAGTTTGCACTCTCCTGTACCTGGAAATTAGGTACTAACCGGTTCAAAATTTTAAAAGTATTCTGAATTATTTGCTTATCCTTTGATTCCTCCTGGGCTAATTCCTAAGTGGCTTGTGCCTAGAGTGCTGCAATGGCAAAATTTTTCTCTTCCAGAGACATCATGTGATATGGCTTGTCAAAACTAATGGAAAATTGTGGCATATTTCCATTGGTCAATGATGATGTGTCAATTACCAAGCTGGAAGGGGAATCTGTCACAGTTTCCTTGCCTTTGTTTGTCGGTGATTTATCCTCTGTAACCTTTATTTCCCATGTACTAGTGACTTCGCCACATGGTACCTTATTTTATTCTGGTGCATCCTCATAAACTTTATTACCAGTATCTTTATCCTCATTATCCTTATCTTTAACAATATCTTCCTCTGCATCCTATACATTTTCTGTCAGAGGATTTTGAGTATCCTTAGATTCAAATTTGGACTCAGTAACCGGTGGAGTGCTAACCGGTGGATCAGTATTTACATTTTTCTCATATGATTTTACCGGTTCCTTATCCCCTGGTAATTGAATATTCCGAGACTTTCCGAAACTGGGGCTCAACTCGTATAATAGACTTAAAAGAATTCTGACCCAAATATCAATTGTCTCTTTCTGAATCTCCTCAATTTTTTCTAACATCAAATTATTTATCTGATGTTTAGGGTTGAATTTTGTAGAACCTGTTTTATTGATTAAATCTGCTATCTCTGGTGGGGTTATTGATGGATAGAGATTAACTAATTCTGTCTCTTTTATTTGTCGGTCCAGAGTTTGAGCATGTAATTTTCTGACCTCTAATCTGTCATACAATTCCTTAGGCAAAATTTTCTCTAACTAAATCAATGCCCTACTGAAAGAATCAAGATATAAAACAATCGCTTCCTCTAATTGCTTCTTATCTTTATCATCAAAATCATCAAAGAATGTGGAATTTTTATCCAAATTACCATCATGAATAATTTGATCAATAATGTCTTGAGCATCTAATTTATTCTTATCGGTTCTCTTCTTTGCTTCCGATTTAGATTGCTCATCAGACTTTGGCTTCTACTTATGTACAATGGTGATTTTGGGAGTTTTCTAGGGAGGCTCCTTAGCTAGTTCTTTCTCCTATTTTTCCTTCTTCTCCCTCACAACCCTTGCAAAAACACCTTTCTTCTTTGGAGCTTGCTTGATTTCTTCATCTGATTTGGTCTCCTCTGAAGAAACAGTCGTATACTGCCTAGCCGCTTTTTGTTTTGTTTTCACTGATTCTATCAGCTTAGGACTGGCAGGCTCACCAGATGGTGCTTCTGGTTGTTTGGATGATTCTATACAAAACGAGACCACATTGGGAGTGGCCTAAGATGATTTCCTTGCTTCCCTTTCTTCCTTTCTCTTCTCCTTCATCTCTTCCTTTCTTTGGGCCCCAAGAGTTTTGACCTTTTGTTCAACTTTAGCCCTATCATGACTTTCACTTATTAAAGTTTCAGCTGCAAACTTGGTCAATTTTCTTCTTAATGTCGGTGCAACTTGTTCCTAGTGAACTTTTTATCCTTTTTCCTGGGTTGTGCCGAATTTTTCTTCCTTTTCATCAACTGGAGCTTGCAATAAGTGTTGTGCATAAGCATCTAGTGTAGCCTCGTCCACTTCATAGCCCATAGGCATGATCCAGACTATTCTAGGCTGGACTGCCTCCATCATGCATTCATCTTTATTTATCATAAAACAAATAGTGTCTTTATATTTTTCTACAATTGATTTAGGTATCCTAGCCCTATTTTTCATTTCTTCCTGGAAGTTTTTGAAAAATGCCCATAAATTGGCTTTTCGTTGCTTATCACCTTGACTATCCAAAATTTGTGCTATCTAAGTGGCTAACGGTCTATCAAAAGACCACTATATTTTACCATAACCGGGAACTGTATTAAAAAAGTAAAATGACAAACATAACAAAAGATCCGACTAGAAAGTGTTTTTCTTGTCTTGTTTTATTTTCTGAAGGTTTGACATTAGCTCCTTCAGCATCACACTATACAGGTCATAGTGTGCATCCTCCTTCACCATTTGATGTGCAATAAGGATGTTGTTACTGGAGACAGAGTTTAGCCGGTTTGATTGATAGACTTTGTATCTGATTACCATTGCAACAAATCTCACATCAATATCTCTGATATCATCAACTCTCGTCGATCAACCATCGAAGGTGGCATCGGTGAGTTTGCAGAGTTCGGTGTTGAAGAGTTTTGACCTAGGGCTAGGCAGACCTCTGACCTTATGTAGTCAGGTGATATTTTCGATAACTTCCTTGGTGATCTTGTAAGGCTGGTCCAACCAAATGAATTCTCCATGAATTCGGTTAAGTATATATTGGACCCATTCAGCTTTGTCAAATGTCAGAAATTCCATAAATTGTTTAAAACTCTTCCTCTGTAAATGGGAAAATTTTGGCTTCATCTGATTGTCGGTGATCAAATTTTTGGTGAACACGCAAGACAACTTGTATCTCCCAAGCTCCTCAATGTCACAATGGATGTATGCCCTAATGTCTTTGGTATGAAGAACACCATGACAGACACCCAAAAATGCTCCCATCGGATCATTCAAAAGAGACTTGAAAGGATACTTCTTAAATTCCAAATGGGGGCGGTTCTTGATTTACACCACCAAAGGAGTATCCACATTCGATGAAGAAGCCATGATAGATAACTAGGGTTTCTGCAAACGGTAAATACCTCAAGATTCTGCCGGATAATAAAATCGCCTTCGACTATAGATGCTTGCACAATTTGCCTTTGGACTCTTGAAATTATTTGGAAATCGCTCTTCAGAATGCTCGAACGCTGTGTGAGGAAATAACTTAACTTTTTTCCTTTTTATTTCCATTAACCCTAATTCTTCACTATCATAAATGCTACTGGGAAAACTAACCAGATCACATAATTTGCATATAAGTTCTAGTAAATACTTGAAATCGCCCGAGTAACCATCTGCAATTAGAATTCTTTGACTACAAATCTAATTTGAGTTTTTTGCATAATCTTCAATGATTTGCCTTCCCCTAAGGCAGAATGTCATAGTTACCAGTTGGAATTCCTGTTTCCGGTGTAGAACCTGATGGCTCTACCGGTTGTTCTATCGGTTGTGTGTCCGATCTCCTAACCCATCTTTTCTCATATTGTTTTCTGATATCTTCAATCTTTGCCTTTCCCTTCTCATCTATATTTCCATTAGCTACCGATGGGTTCTGACTCCTACAATACTTAGAAATATGACCAATCTTGTTGCATGCATAACAAACAATATTGTTTTTTTCTGAATTGCTTTGTTGTACCCTTGGTTTCCTTGATTTCCTTTTGATCTGCATTGATTAGCCATATGACCAAATTTACTACATGCATGACATCTGACATTTCCAAGACTGGTGAATGATGCATTGTTCTTATTATTTCTATTTATGCACTGACTAGCTATATGACCATATTTATTGCAAACAAAGCATGTACCATTGAATTTGTAGGCATTAGGCTGTCTTACTGGTGATTTATGGTTCTGGTTGTTGGCATGATTTTTCTTCTGACCGAATGATTGATCCTGTTCTGTAGTATCAGAGCTTTCTCCTTCTTCATAACCAAGACCTCTCTTATCATTAGCGTCTCTCTGACTCTTCAATAGTTCATCAAGTTTTGCAGAGCTGGCTTTGAACTTGTCTTTGCACTCATTTGTAGTGACTAAATTATCTCTCATGATTATAATATGTCTCTCAAGTTCCTGTTCATTATTTCGGGACTGAATCAACTCAAGTTTCAACATGTCATTCTCATGTGTCAGTCTATTGTATT
Source organism: Cryptomeria japonica (assembly GCF_030272615.1). Taxonomy (NCBI): domain Eukaryota; kingdom Viridiplantae; phylum Streptophyta; class Pinopsida; order Cupressales; family Cupressaceae; genus Cryptomeria; species Cryptomeria japonica. Next base: position 19,397,535 of record NC_081407.1, read on the forward strand.
CATTAGATCTATCCTTCAATGCTTGAGCTAGGTTTTCTTCATTGTTCTTTCTCTCCTCAATCTCCTTGCACATTCTCATGGTTAGGGCTTGCATCTCATTCTTCAAGATAGTGTTCTCCTGAGTGAGTTTTTGACATTGATCTTTTAAGGCATCTTCTTCATCACTACTTTGATTTTGCAGTTGATAACAAAGTTCCTTCCTCTTGGCTTGAACATTTGAAAGATTTCCTTGCAATGAAATGATGTGTTCTACGGCTTGCATTAGTTCGTTCTTTAGTTTAATGTTTTTTATTTGTTCATTATCAAGATCCTCAAGAGCAATTTGAAGTTGTTGTTGCAAACCGGTATCCATAGATTCCAAGTTATGGATCTTCCTCAAGTGGTTAAACTTATTCTGAGGAACTAAGCTCTGATACCAATTGTTGGAATCCAATAACACTGAGAGGGGGGGTGAATCAGCTCTCTATCGGTAAACAAATTTATGATCTTATTGCATATGAACCGGTTAACAGTAAATAAAATTAAAGTGCATAAACCAAATAACACATAAAGAAACAACACTATAACACCAATATTTATACATGGAAAACCCCGCAAAGTGGAAAACCACGGTGGGGTTGATACCCACAATATCTATATACTTGATCAAGGTATACAAATATTACATGGAGGGGATTGCACATACAATTAGGGAAACTGCCTAGAGCTCACTGCTCAAACAAAAGTCTCACTGACTTGCACAATATTATACAATGATTACAAACAAAAATGAACTTATTGATTGCATTTGACCATACTGGATAAGTTTCGGTTAATACTATGCCAACCCTCTCTATGAACCGGTTTAGTGATACTCTATTTTGCCCTATTTTTCTACTGGTTGGAACTGTGCACAAAATCTTTTACTTGTTGATCAAATCACACACAATCAATCTCTAATTGATTTGCATCCAAAATCATATCTCAAGTAGCATCCAATCCATTGCTAAGAGATCTCCCTTAAATACCCTTTAACTTTTCACCATGTCGGCCTCAATGAAGAGAATAAACTCGTCAGCTACCTGATCACAAGGTATATCATACATGATCTCGATGACCATGTCGGCCTACACACGCTACCAAAAATTCATGTAAAGAAATTATCGGGGTCACGAGATATCTTAGTCGAGTCCTATACTTAACTGGGTTCCAAATACACGTTACCGGTATCAAGAGTAACCAATTATTAAGGATAAAGCAAAGTGTATATACTAGTTGTGTGTAGTGTATACCAGTTGACCCAATCAAATAAAAATGATAAGGCAATGAATGTCGATGAGAATTATTAGAACCTGGAGATGAGTTGCCATCAATGACAACCCTAAATGCAATTCACCTTACCGGATGAGTGTCAATTGACAATAGGGATATTCTGGACAGAAAGGCAATGGGAACTGTAGTCACATAAATCTGTCCACTTAATTAAATGAATATTTACTATTTATTTGATTATTTATCCATCAGTCATCAATTAATTAAAATAATATTTAATTAATTCATCCTCAAACTCTTCTCTTATTTAATTAAATAAATTATTCAATTTATTTAAATTAATTCATTAAGCCACACTCTAAATCAATTAAATGAATAAAACACATTTAGTTAATTTAACCCTCTTTCCTCTTTTAAATAAATAATAAAACATTTAATTAAATCCCTAAACTACCCCCCTCCCCCGCCCCCCCCACCCCCCCCCACTTGCATTCTCCTACAAATGTAAGTTGCACCTATTTTGTTGAAATAAAGCAATTTTATTTTAATTAAAATCCTATTTTCCCTCACCCACCAAACCCACTTGCATCCTAAACCAATTCTAGATTCTTCTAAATCATTCCTAATTAGCCTAATCACCCTCCTAATTATTGTCACATTCCTAAGCAACTTGAAGTCACTTCTCAAAGCCTCCAAAGTCTTTGAAAAACATTAAATGCTTTATGTCTCCAACAAGTTAACCCCTAAAGTCTTCCAAACCATTAATGGTTCTTACATGACCATTTATGGCTCTTACATAACCATTAATGGTTAAACTCAACACACACACATGGTTAGAGAGTTCCCCTCTAACTCAACCCTCATTTAACTCATGGGTCGCTTCAAGCATTTATTGCTTTGACCATGGTTATCCTCACTAACTCTTGCACGAGTTTGTCCATAGGATAAAAATATTATTCATTGGATAAAGGCTTTATTCATTCAACTCAATCCTAATCTTACCTCCCAAGCTAACCTTCATGTCATCTCAAGCATTTAATGCTTCTTCCCTCTCCTCTCAAGCCATCTCATGATGACATTTGTCATCCTGGGATTGGGTTGAAAACCCTCAGATGGATCATAAACCCATCAATCCCGACCCTTGTTGAGATTACTCAATCTCAACCATCCATTTCTCTATTTTTTGTATAAATAGAGCCCATCCGCTTCATATCCAGATCCAGAAATCTTGTATGCATCCAACTTATACCAAATTTGAGAGAGCATCTAGGAACACTTTTCTTTGTTATTTTGGATAAAATTAACATAGATTTAATTAGGCTTTCTCATATTTAGCTTGTATTTACATAATTTAATCATTTTCATAATCTTAAATCTCCATAAGATATCCATAGTAGTGCAATAAGCTGAGGGCTACACTCATGTGGAACTTGGAGAGGAGGGACAAGGGAGGAGCAGCTATGAGCATGTTGGCAAGCATTTGGGAGTGTTTTGTGTCTTTTCTCCATTTTGTATGCTTTCCATAATATGTTTTATATCTCTCTTGATATGCATGCTTAGGATTGTAGTTTCTTTCATATTTCATTTTTGATTGATACTACTAACACTAACATTTGATTTTGAATCTTGTGTGTTCCTAACATCCTTTTTACAATGCATCATTTGGTGAACCCGACGTGAATCGAACACGCAACCTTCTGATTATGAAACTACTAACTTTTTTGAAAATTCCCAAAATTGCCACACAGGTTGCGCTTTAGCGCTATTGAACACGTTTTAGCACTTTCTACAACTGAGGAATTAGCACTTTTGTTAGAGTTATGGCATTTATGTCAGAGAAGCAACACCTTTTTCTGAGTTACAACACTATTGTTGTTTAAATAGCGTTGTTGTCATTCTTTTAGCATTGTTGCGCTCTTTGTTTGACAAAGAATTGATTTTGTTTAACAGTTTTAATTAGCGCGTCTGTCCATATAGTAGCGTTGTTGGTGGTCTGTTAGCGCCTTTGTCCGTTTGTTAGCGCATTTGTATTAAAGTAGCACTTCTGTGTTTACACAGAGTAGTGCTTTTGTAACGGAGAGTGAAAGAAAAATATATTGTAACCAAAAAATCCAAATTTTAGGCTTGTAGAAGCCCACCAAAAACTTTATTTTTCACTGACTATTTTCATTTTTCTTGGGCAGGTTTTCTAACTTCTTGTTGCAGGATTCGTAGAGTTAGGGACTTAGAAAGTTTATTTTTGTTTTTTGCTTTCTTTCTAAGCTTTTGCTTTTAAAAGATTGGATTAAAAAGAATTCACTTTCCATTTTGGATTAAAAATCAACTTCATTTTTCCTTTTGGACTAAAATAAACAAAATTTTCAATTTGGGGCTTAAAATGAATTTCATTTTGCAAATTTAAAAAGAACCACAAAACAAACAAACAAAATTTGCTTTCTTTTGCAAGTTAGGAACAAATCTTTCATTTTGGTGCTTAAAACAAACAAAATAAATTTCATTTCTTGCGAGGTTAAAACATCATAATCAACTTTTTATTTTGCAAGTTAAAAAGAACAAACAACTTGTCCCTTTTTGTTACAAACTCACTTTTACTTTGAGAAACATGCTTTCAATTTTTGTTGACCAGGATTTTTAAATTTCCTATTTAGCAAACAAATTGCCTTGAAGTTAAAAAGAACACCATGGTTGTTGGAGCAAAATCTCCAAATATCATATAGATCACATTTCAATAAACCAGTTAAAAAGAACAAGTGTTTTCTATGTTTGTCACACTTGTGCAAAAATTTGTAGAGTGGTCTCACTTCTAACACACACTATCCTCTCCCTTGGCTCTCGTGGTCCTAGCTGCAAGAGAAAATTGTTAGTAACGCTCAAAAATTTTATTTTAAAGAGAGGCCTGCCAAGAGACACATCACTCTTGGGAACGACCTTGCGTGGTAAATCCTTCGAGCCGCTATAGAAATCAAGTGAGAGCGAAAGATGTAGCCTTGGGTGTAGTTGTTCCTACAGTGTAACTTTCCGAAAGGACATATGGGCCCCACCACAAGTTACAAGGCTCTTAAGTGAGTCACTGCAGAATGAACTTATGTCCAAAGACATCGAACATTACTAAACACATTTTATTATAGAAGCCTTCATGTTCTATTTATTGAGGATATTTTTGAAAAGTTTTGTGCAAGAGCATATATGGTTTTTCTCCCAAGATACTCACCATACATATTTCCTTGAGTAGAAACAAGGCTTTTTGAAAGGCTACTTGCAACTTGATAAAAGTGGTGACTCCTCCATTATAGCGATCATCTATCTATTATTCTCGTACAAGACTTATTATATCATATCCTTACCTACCACGATGGGATTCATAAGGTATGTAGTATCAAAGTCGAAGAAATATCAAGATGTGGGCTAAAAATATCGCAACTGGCCATTTGACCTTAGGGATAAAGTGTGTTTGAGTTGTATTCATATTGTGTTAGAACAATAACAATTTGATCCGACTTTAGGCTTTGGGAAACATAAAATATATTTGTAATAAGGGTCAACAAAGTTCATGATTGGGTTGACTTAGACCCACACCTATTTTTGCCTTTTATTGAAAAGAGGCAAGGTTATTGTGCTTGTGTGCTTGCTGTGTTTTCTTGTCAAAGAAATCCAAAACAATTTTAAACCACGTATTCATGCAACAAATTTACCTCAAACCTTGATAAACAAAACAACATCAACAACTGAAACCAATATCAAGATTGTATGACCATCACTTACATCTTGAGAAAAAAGAGTCTTCATCAAAATACCACTTTGAGTAAGAGACAATTGAGTTCAAAAGCTCTTATCAAAGAAGGAAGTTTTTCTATATCAATAGACAAATTTTTCTCTCACATAGAGCCTTCTTGCACCATATTCACTTGTATCTTCAAGGCAAATCCAACAAATTTGATAAGGAGCCTTTGAAAAATAGAGCTTTTACTCAGTATAGAGCCTTAGATTATCACAAAAACAAAGGGGGCAAGATCAACCCTGCTTTCTTTCCAAAAATATATATATCACCTACAACATAGCTTGAGGGGAACCACCAACCCCTGAGAGAGAGGAAGAAGTAGAAACCCCCTTTGTGACAGAAAGTTTTTATTGAGGTTCATATTCTATCCACTTTCACCTTCACACATCACCAAACCATTCAACTCTCAAAACACAAAAAGGTCTTGTCCTAAGTTCTTTTAAATATTGCTTAAATAAAACCAACAAATCACTTTTAGAGTGTCTCTACATCTAGGAGCAATCATTCTAAGAGGCATTTCTACACAGGTTAAAACTAGTTTATGAGTACATCCTCTCATTGCTAGGTAGCTTGGTTTGTAACACATCTCAAACCCTGCTATACCTTATCACATCAAAATTGATGAAAACACAAGAGCAATTCACAATGAACTTTGGTAACACCCAACCTTCAGTGTTAGAGATCCATCTTCTAAACATTTCACAAACACTTATCTTCCATCAAACATTTCATCACCACCTCATAATCACTTCCACCAACCTCAAAAATTTCAAACAACATTGCTCAAACAAGATCAATGAGAAACCAACAACCAGAGATTGAAGATGAGGAGGAAGAAAACCTCAATGATTTCCAAGAAGCCATTTGAGGAGGAACAAATGATGAAGATCCTAGCACTCCAACTCCCAAAGATATAGAAAGAGCACAACACAATCCCAAGTTCAATATACTCTTTGAAAAAATCCTTAGAAACAACGCAGCTACTCATTTTCTAAGACTTGCTCAAAAGGGTGCCAAACTACCCTCTGACTTTGATACCACATAGATACGACAAACATCTGAACAACATAGCCATAATTATGGTGGAAGAGGTAGGGATTACTTCCGCTATGACCTTAATCATCAATGGAATCCCTCACCTCCTCCTCCTTCAGAAATAGACATGTTGAGACAACAAGTCAAAAATCTCGCTCAACAACTCAATAGCGGTGTGAATACTCGGTTTTCACTTAATGATATTTGTCCCTATCCTTTTGATAGGAACATGCATATGCCACCTTTTCCGCGAGAATTTGAAACACCCAAGTTTGAAAAGTATAGGGGCAAAGGAGACCCTAGAGATCATGTACGATAATTTCACTCAGCTTGTTTAGAGGTGGCCTATGAGGACACCTATCTAATGTGCCTCTTTCCTCAGAGTTTGGGAGGCACAACTACGTCGATTACCAGGTGGCATTTGAACATTTGAGGAACTAGTTCAAAATTTCATCGCTCATTATGCACATAACATAGAAAGAGATGTTACCATGGAAGATTTATGCAACACCAAACAAAACCAAGGGGGTTGTTCTCAGCTTTCCTACAATGGTGGAGGCAACTGTCTAGCAGACATTCTCTTCATTTGCCTGAATAAGAACTAGTTGAAATATTCATTTCCAACATGAATGATGAGACATAATTCCATTTAGACATCAAGGGTACATAGTCCTTCGAGGAGATGATCACTCAAGGACTAAAATGTGAACGAGCCCTTATCAAAATCTACGATGAACCCAAAGATGGCCCTCATCCACATTATAATAGTGATAAATCGAATTTCTGGAACAAGAACACGAACATTGTCAATGACGGGATAGTGGATGCACGGACAATAAAAATTGCACAACCTGTGGTCAGGTTTGTAGGACAAAATCCCCCTCCTAAAAATAACACCATCACTCATCCACAAAATCAAGGTCGCAATGCGCCACAAGAGGAACCAAAACAAAGGCAACATAACTACAAACCAAAACGCATGTACACACCCTTAGGAGAACCCATCGAAACAATATTGCATCAATTATTCTCTTCCAATCTTGTGACCTTACCGAAAACATCTAACTATGAACCTCAGGTCAAACCTCCATGGTGGAGAGATAATGAACATTGTGAATTCCACTAGGGAAAAGGACATAAGACGATCAATTGCCATCGACTGAAAGATCTTGTTCAAGATCTCATTGACAGAGGAGAAATTTAAATAGAAGGACATGACCCTAAAACATCCAATTACGATCATCTAATGTTCAAGAATCCACTTCCATCACATGATCAAAGGGGTCCTTCCACCTTTGGGTGAAACACATATACTACAACTAATTATACACAAGATGCCTATAATTATACTGTGAATCACCTCTATGCCACCGATGAACAAGTTGTAACCCTCACCATCAAAGATCCAAATCCTGCATGCAACATCGTTACGCGTCGTAGCAAAATTACCATTCGAGCAATGCCACAAGGAACAACACCCCTGCCCAAGCAATACAATCTTGTGAAACAATTGGATAAAACACCCACACTCATATCCATAGTAGAGATGTTGCACTTATCCCCCTCACACAAAATAATCTTGGACCAAGCTGTCCAAGAAGCATCATTCCCTGCCAACCTCAACACAGATCAATTTCAAGCCATGGTTGGTAGTCTCAGGTCATCACCATGCCTCAATTTTTCTGAAAGTGACAACGCTTCATTCCAACAACCACATAATGCATCTCTTCACATTGAAGGATTTGTAAACCAATACATAATCAAGCGAGTCTTGATTGACAATGGAGTCAACCTGAATATATGCACCTTGCAGTTGGTCACAACATTGGGATATGCGGTAGAATCAGTGGATGCCAATAAAAAGATAACCATTAAGGCCTATGATGATGCAAAGCATTCTTCCAAAGTAATTGTTGTATTACCTATCAGAGTGGGGCTAGTGGTTAAGCATATTGTCTGCCAAGTTTTGGACCTTCCTTTGCCATATAATCTTTTGTTAGAAAGACCTTGGATACATGCCATGCAAGCCATTCCATCTACCTATCATCAATGTATCAAGTTTCCCTATAATAGTGTAGAAATCACAATCCTTGGTGATGCAAATCCATTCGCATATTGTAACAATATTAACCATAAGCCAGAGATTACCGTACCTAGCAACAGAGAAGCTATCCCTTCCACATCATATGTTAATCCATCTTCTCTTTCTAGTTCAATCACCCCTATACCAAAGCAAGAGAAGTTGAAAATGAAAATGACTAAGGAAGGTCCCGAGGAATAATCTTAGCCAACTCCTTTGTGTTGGGCAATTACCCACCTCCCCTACAACTCATGGCAAGCCTCAAAAGTTGCTTCAACCACCACTGGCTAAGAAAGCATGCACTTTGGCATAGTTCATCCCTGGTAAAAGTTAGGAAGAGGAAACCAGAGACGAGGACCTAGCATAATGGATCTACAAAGACCCTATCAACACAGAAATCCCATAGGCTAAGCTTCCCACTGATAAATATGGCAAAGGCCTCACTAACATGCAAAGAATGGGCTATGATGGTCAGAGTGCTTTGGGACATTGCAAACAAGGGCGACATGAGCCCTTACAATTGGAGTTGAAACCCAAAGATAAAACTGGAGTAGGTTTTCAAAAGGACTCTCTTCCTAAGCTCAGATTCAAAGGTAAACCCAACAAACTCATGTATCAAACATTTTCGCCAAGGAGGCCATCCTTAATTATCTTTGTGGCACCAAAAAAACCCTCTGCATCAACAACACCACTAATCCCATCAGTAGCAGTAGTATCACCAACTGTACCAACAACACCATTAATCCCAACAGCAACGTCAACAACACCACTAATCCCATCAATAGCAACAGTAGCACCAATGTACCAACAACACCAATAATCCCAACAATAGAATCAACAACAGTGATAATCCCATTAGTAATAGTAGTAGCACTAACTATACCAAGAACACCGATACTCCCAGTAGCAGCATCAACCACATCGATAATCCTGCCAGCAATCCCACCTCCAAAAGAGCACAAACTCGTAACCAATACACTCTTCAATTCAAAAGACATCTCAGCCTGGTACGGTAATTGGATGTTAGAGAGTGATTTAGAGACCGACTTGCATGAGTGGGAATTTGATTCAATGAATCTAAATACTTCAGACAAAGAAGACACATCGCCTCCACCACCTCATAAAGATATCCCAGTTTATGGAGAGGCATGGATAAAAACTTTTGGGGTTCGTGAACAAGAATCAACTCCCACAGACCCTACATCAAATCCTACACCAGAATTTGACAAGGAGAGTACTATTGACGAAATTCACTCCTCTATATTAACCCACACTGACGCCTCCTCTAAACTCAACCTAATTGATGAGGTCATGCCTATCATCCACCTTGGACTCATCGACTTGAACCAGCCCAATCCCCCATGTCTTGATCACTCTCAAAACGATGAGGCACTCATTGACATTTTAGAAATATGGGATAACATACCAAGCGAGGATCATAAAGTTGGATTTTTCATCGCACTTAATAGCGCAACGTACTTCAGGGCAGATGCCAAACCTTTCAACTGCAAAAATGTCACAATAAAACATGGATCTTCTAGTGAAAACCACACAGTAGCAGTTGTTGATCCCCAAAAAGTAAAAATAAAGAGCGTATCCAAAGATGAAAACCTCTCTGAGGCGCCTGTAGATGAAAGGTTTGACATCCTCCCCTCTAGTACAAATCAGGAGAGATCAACGATCCTAATCGAAGAAACAAAATAATTCAATGTGGGGACCCATGAGACTCCTCACCAAATACATTTGGCATCTCTACTAACTCCAGAGGAACAACCAAAGTTTGTGGAATTCTTCCAGAAGCGTCAAATCAACTTTGCATGGTCTTATGTAGACATGCCTGGCTTAGATCGTGATTTGGCCATGCATCACCTAACCGTGGCAGAAGGAGATAAACCTGTAAAAAAAAAGCTCAGAAAGTTGCACCCACAGATTGTTGTTCTTGTCAAAGCAGAACTCAAAAATCTCTTAGATGTTGGTTTCATCTGACCAATTGATTATGCAGATTGGATCTCCAACATTGTACCTATCGGCAAGCCTAATGGGGGAATCCATATCTGTACGGACTTCAAAGATTTGAACAAGGCATGCCCTAAAGATGACTTCCCATTACCAAACATCGACATGATTATCGCTTTGGTAGCAGGTCATGCAATGCTTTCTCTTATGGACAAATTTTCAGGGTACAACCAAATCAAGATTGCTCCAAAGGATCAACACAAAACCTCTTTCACATGCCCATGGGGAACCTACTATTGGAATGCGATGCCATTTGGTCTGAAGAATGCAAGGGCAACCTATCAAAGAGATATGACTACCATCTTTCATGATATGATGCACACCATAATGAAAGATTATATCAATGATTTACTAGCTAAATCATTAACAAGAGAAGGCCATCTGGAAATACTGGGTAAAATCTTTGACAAATTAGAGCAATATCATGTTTGTCTTAATCCAAAGAAATGTGTCTTTGGAGTAACCTCTGGGAAGCTCCTAGGATACACTGTCTCAAGCAAAGGCATTGAAGTAGATCCGGTGAAAGTCAAAGCAATCATGGACATGCCATCTCCAAAGAACATCAGTCAGTTAAGGACACTACAAGGGCGACTACAATCAATTCAGAGATTCATTGCACAATTGGCTGATAAGTGTCATCCATTCACACATCTATTACACAAGAATATCTGCTTTCAACAGGATACAAAGTGCCAACAAGCATTCCAAATACTTAAAGACTACCTAATGACTACACCATTGTTGATCCCACTAGATCCAAATAGACCTCTATTGCTATATATTTCAGTTACAAATACGACATTAGGAGTATGACTGGCACAACACAATGCAAAAGGAAAATAATGATTTGTATACTAAATCTCTCACACATTGGTAGGCTATGAACTCAATTACACACCTATTGAGTGAGCTCGCCTAGCAGTAATTTTGGCAGCCACCAAATTGAGGCACTACATGTTAACGCACAAGGTACAACTTATTCCCAAAATAGATCCACTCAAATACCTACTCAACAAGCCAACATTGATAGGCCGCTTGGCCAAATGGGTTATGATCTTGAGTGAATTTGATATAGAGTATGTGGATAGCAAGGCAATCAAATGGCAAGCTATTGCAGATCAGTTGGCTGATGTGCCTCTCGTAGGTGACCATCCTCTTGTTTCCAACTTTCCAGACAAAGAGATCTTCATGATCACAACTACACAACCGTGGAAGCTCTATTTTGATGGCTCATATACTAGACATTGCTCAGGGGTAGGTATTCTTTTCATCACACCTCAAGGTGACAGCATCCCAAAGTCATACAGGCTCACTTTCCCATGCACCAATAATATAGCAGAATATGAGGCCTTGATCACAAGACTCAGATTGGCTATACAATGGCATCTAAAAGAGCTACAGGTATATGGAGATTATCATCTAGTCATCCGACAAGTCACCAATGAGTATCAAACTAAGGATGATAAGCTCATGTCATATAAAAGGATGGTGGATAGTACGTAGATATCATAATCGAGCTGCCGATCCAATGGCTACAATTGCATCTCTCCTGGATCTTTCGCAAAATTCAACATGCTATGAGTTCTTGGTAGAACAAATTTGGATCCCCACATATGATATCCCCGAAATTGAAATGATATGTCTCCTTGTCAGTTCCGAATCCCCATGGTATGGTGAGTTCTTCACTTACCTCCGTGATCACACACTTCCTCCTAACCAATCCAATAACCAACTAAAAACCTTCATCTGCCAAACCACTCAATACACCATCATTGTCGAAATCCTATACAGGCGAAGTCTTGATGGTACTCTCCTTCGATGTCTAGAACAAGATGAGATAACAAAAGCCTTGGAAGAGGTACATGAAGGAATTTGTGGGGCTCACTCAAGGGGTCCTTCACTAGAAAAGAAGATCATGCGCGTTGGATACTATTGGCCATCCATGGAAAAAGACTCCTACTATTTTGTTAGAAAATGCAAGAAATACCAAGTTCACAAAGACCTGATACATGCACCAGCATAGGAATTGCAACCAATCACAACACCATGGCCCTTTTGTCAATGGGGACTTGACCTTGTGGATGGATCCAACGGGCATAAATTTATCATTGCCGCCACAGAATACTGCACAAAGTGGATCAAAGTCATTCCACTTACCCAAGTCACTGACAAGCAGATCACCTCATTCATCCTTAATTACATCATCTGTCGGTATGGTGTACCCATGTCCATCATCACAGATAACAACCTTCCTTTCAAAAATCAAGATGTCTGTGAGCTCTGTGAGAAATTTCACATTCAACATTGTTTTTCCACCCCCTATTACCCACAAGGAAATGGTCAATCCGAAGCATCAAACAAAAACATATTAAGAATACTTAAAAATATAGTCAATGATGCTTGCCGTGATTGGCACAGTCGACTAAATCCAACACTATGGGCGTATCAAACTAGCATTCGAACCCCTATAGGCGCAACTCCCTACTCACTGGTCTATGGAGCAGAAGCCATCCTACCTATTGAGGTTAAAATACCATCTCTATGGGTCTCTTTGCATAATCTGATAGATGATGAAGCATACTAGGTCTTCCATCTTCAGGACTTGGAACTGATTGATGAAAGATGACAAGCTGCATACAACCACCTCAAAGCCTATCAACACCGCATGAGCAAAAACTACAATCATCGGGTTAAACCTTGTACATTTGAGGTAGGTGATCTTATTCTTAGGGAGAATCCTCACAACCAACCAAACAAAGAACATCAGGGCAAGTTTGAATCCAACTAGTTGGGTCCATATGTTATCATTGCTGTATTTAGGTTTGGGGCATATCAGTTGGCAACTTCAGAAGGGGAACCACTAGCATATCCGATCAACAACATGCACCTAAAATGGTTTCATACATAAGCTATGCAGAGCATTAGGCTTCTCCAATATATCAGAAAATACAAAAAACATTCAAAAAATGTCCTGAAGAAAATACAAAAAAATCAAGAAAATCGTAAAGAAAAATCATTCATCCAAATGGTAAAAACCACTACGGTGGCACCTTGGGTAAGTACGATGGTGAAAACCTATCAAACAAGCGCTACTCGTAAAGGCTATGGCTCTGTTGTCTTTCAGACTTGTTGCGATCCCATCCATTGCATCCATCCATTTGTTATTTAAACCATGGTTTGTCATTGATCCGCAATCAGGGTTAGTACTTCATGTGTCCTGCATCTCGCTTTCATAGCGACATCTAACTAGGGGCAATCCTCCTAACCTATTGATGGAAGTAGATTCTACATTACTTATGATTCATTGAGTTCCTTATTCAAAATTGGCTTGAAATAATACCAAAAACATTCGTAAAAACTCATAAAATACCAAAAACATTTAAAAACACTCACCAAAATCCAAAAACATGATAAAACATAAAAAATCAATCAAAAACATTGAAAACGCATATAATATTCTTTGTACATACACATCACACCAGACACCAAACAAACATTTTGAGCTACTCAAACGATGATCACTTATCAAATCAACCAACCAATCAAAACATCTACACACAACTGTCTTCACAAGGGCACACCTTTCCTCACAAATAAGATATGGTAACATTTTCTTTGACAAGAAAATTTTGTTTAGCTGATAAGCACTTGGTCGATTTGTTATTTATTTATTTATTCATATCAGGTTCCTATGCTACCCCAGGATATCCACAAGTAATTAGAGTAGCCAGGATGGCTCATGATATCTTCTTCTTTGTTTGTTGTCTACGGATTGTTTTGGGGCATGTACTAATGGTGTCTACGTGGGAAGTTCACTAAGATACGTGATCCTCTGCAAAATTTAGTCATTAATCACTATGGCTTACTGACTACAACGTATACCTCGACCATTTGCACACGAACTAGAATGGAGGGTCCTGATATCTATAAATGATTGCTTACATGTGAAATGCTCAAACTTGGTTCCTGCTACCTCGGCCAAGAACAGTACTACCATGCTCGATGAGGAAAATAAAGCACTATGAATACTCTATGGATCGTCATTTCATCTCATATGTATATATTGCATTTTGTTGCATATCACCCATCCATTTGCTCATTCATTATTCATATCTATTGTTTGCATACAAGTAATTCAAGCTGATATGAGAAAGCACCTAATATAATTTGTCTTGGGTACAAAATCATGACGGAGTTCCCTGATCCATCATCTCACATTTGCATTCATATTTCATGAAGGCATGGCATTCTCATGTTAGTTACATCAACTACATCAAGTTCATTATCGTTTAGTTGCATTTAGATTCATTTAGATATTCATTTAAGTGTGTTAATTTATTCATCACATTAGTGTATTTGTTCTCATTTACTTATATTTCGTCATTAAATTAAGTGTATTTAACTTCATTTAAATACATTTCAAATCATTTCATTCATCCATCTTCATTTTAGTTACATCTTAAATCACTAAGTTGCATTCATCTAAATCATACACAATCATTCATCATCATTTAGTTGCTTAATTCATTTATCCTCATCTACTTACATTTTTATCAAGAATATTCATTCATCCATTTAGTGCATTCATTTTAAAATATTGCATATGCATTCCTTTCATTATCCTTTAAGTTCATTTAGGATTCATTTAGTAGGTGCAATTATTCATTATCCTTTAAATTGCATTAAGGTGTAGTTATTCATTATCTTTTTAATTGCATTAAGGTGCAGTTATTCATTATCCTTTAAATTGCATTAAGGTACAGTTATTCATTATCACTTAGTTGCATTTATTTGCATTATCATTTCAATCTCATTTATCACTTAGTTATATTTTGAATCATTTTAGTCATTTAGATTCATCTCAAACCACATCACATCATTTAGATACATCCATTTAAGGGCATTCATACATAACATTTGTTCATCCATTTAAGTGCATTCATCTAGTTGCATACATAAACATTTGATCTACTTAGATTCACTTAGATTCATCCATAGCATGCATATAGAAATCACATCATCATCAATGCATCACATTTATATCATTACACAAGTATCATCCATCTTCTACATGCATCCACATGATTAGCAAAATCATCCATAACATGCATATAGAAATCATATCATCATCCGTGTACATATAGAAAGAAAATCATCCATAGCATGAATCTAAGCATAACTCGTAAATCATCATCCTGCATACAAGCATATCATATCATCACAAAACATGGGATCCTCTTATATATCACATCATATATCGCATCATAAAAGCATACATGTATTAGAGTACAATGATGTCACAATATATTGGTTACCAAGAGCCAACCAAGTCATAGTCCAAAAATAATAAAATGGCCAGATGTTGCTCCACCACTACCCCCTGCACCACCCTCACCATCTCACTGAGGAGGACCCATAGCACCACCACTGCTCTAAACCCTCTGAGACCTCTCTGCTCTCGCTCACCGTATCTGAGAATAGCTCAGTGCTTGCTGACTACTCAATACCATCTTCTCATATAATCCCCGTCAGTAATCTATCTTCTCCTGAGCCTGCCGCATCTCACCTTAACACCTCCCCAGTCGAACCCTATTCTCTCGCTACAACTCGTCCTCTATCTTGTAACTCCCTCAACCTATCCACTAGTTCATCTCTCTCTCGCATCACTACAGTCATCTCAGCCTCCCGTACAAACAACTGGACATCCCTAGCTGCAATCTCCGCATCCCTATCGTCCAACCATGCCTCGACTGTTGTTAGTCAAGTCTGCAAGTGTAAATCATATACTCCCACAGATCTCCTTCTCCTCCATCTATGGCCCCTCCACCTATTTCTCCTCCTCCCATCTCCATAGGATCCTCTCCTCCACCTGTGGCTCCCTTTCCCATCTCCATAGGCTCTGCACCCCCACCAACGTCCCTACCTCCTGCTCTAGTTGCTCCTTGTATAAGTGGACCCTGTGATAGTTATAATGGTTGTCCCCATCTACCTCTCCTTTGTAATTTTCCTCCTCCACCACCTCCACCTTCAAATCCACCCCCACCCCAAATCCCCCACCCCCACCACCACCACCTCCTCCTTCTCCACCAAAACCTCCCACAGCATCTCCCTCTCCTCCATCTTCTCCTTCACCATCACCATCTGCTCCTTCTCCACCCCTACCTCCTCTCCTCCTTAGTCACCATCTCCTTCCATCCTCAAAAGGTGGTATAGGCTCGACAGGGTCTGAAATGCATGGAATCAGATGCGTCATACAATACTGCGTGTACTCCTCTATCACTCTTGCATCCACAATCTCTGGCCTCATCTTCCATGGTATCACCTGTAAGGTCTGGAACTCTGCTAGGGATTGATCATAAGGTAACATTGGTCCCCACTGAAACCTCTCCCGCACTACCCATCCATAGTCCCCTGAACCCCTCGACAAACCCTGCCTCCATCCAAACTGCCTCATCACTCTCCCTGGCACCTGTCTCTCCACCAAGTAGGATGTCCATCCAATAAAAAACCATGTCATAAATACATATGGCAACGCCTCTCTATCATCCTCCCAGGACTCGCACTCAAGGTATGGCCTCCATATGACTGTATCTAAATCATCTAATGCCCGTTGCCAAAACTCCAACTTCCCTAGATGGGGCTGGCTCATCAACCCTCCATACATATATGCATAGGACTGATCTATCGCCCTAAACCTCAAGCTGACCGGTCGTGTGACTGGAAGGTGCTCCCAAGCCCAGACATGCAACAATGTCATCCCTACCCCTAGTGATCTAGCCTCTTGATACACCACCTCATGTAAGTCCCTGTAAAGGTGTGCTAGTACACATGGCCCCCAAGCATAGCAGGTCTCCTCTGTTTCCATCTGCTCTATCACTTGACCCTATCCAACCGCCAATCCATGTGACCGTCGATTGGGGCACAACAAACCCCCAATGATACCTGCTAATACTACGGGTAGAGGCTCATATAGTGCCGCTATATCCTCCCATGCTATCGAGCCATCCTTAATGTATACATCATCTACAAAAATCCACTCTATGGTTGTTGTCCCTAAATGGCGATCATATGTAACTAGCTCCCCTCTGATCGGGATGTGCAAAATCCTCCATACATCCTCCAGTGTCACTATCATCTCGCCCATCGCCAAGTGAAACGTGCATGTCTCACTATGCCATCGCTCCGCCAAGGCCGCCAGTAGACCGCGATTCGTCCGAATCACAGGTAAATACATCATGTCATATAACCGAGTCGCACAGACACAATCTATCTCTGCCTCTGTCAACTGCGCCCGCAACTGCTATGTGGCAGGATGCCTCTTCCACATTTGTAACACGGGAAGCTCCTCCTACATGTATCGACACACATATCAGTTGTTTTGTTACACGGGAAGGTCCCTGTGAACTTCCAATGACTCTCATTTCTCTGTTTTACCCCCGTTTTCTCCCATTCTTTCACCGCTATTTCTAATTTCTTCTACTCTACCTCCCCTCCACTTCTCATTCTTTTTTTGAGAGATCGCCCGATTTTTCAAAAAAAATCGACCTCTCTCGAGGGGGCATACCACCCACTAAATTAACATTTATGGGGCATATTTCTTCACACCTATTTTTCTTTCTTTGAAACGATGCGATAAACCGCATAGTCTTAAAGAGGGGCAAATGTAGTCACATAAATCTATCCACTTAATTAAATGAATATTTACTATTTATTTGATTATTTAACCATCAGTCATCAGATAATTAAAATAATATTTAATTAATTCATCCTCAAACTCTTCTCCTATTTAATTAAATAATTATTCAATTTATTTAAATTAATTCATTAAGCCACACTCTAAATCAATTAAATGAATAAAACACATTTAGTTAATTTAACCCCTTTTCTCTTTTAAATAAATAATAAAACATTTATTTAAATCCCTAAACTACCTCCCCCCCCCCCCCAACTTGCATTCTCCTACAAATGTAAGTTGCACCTATTTTGTTGAAATAAAGCAATTTTATTTTAATTAAAATCCTATTTTCCCTCACCCACCAAACCCACTTGCATCCTAAACCCATTCTAGATTCTTCTAAATCATTCCTAATTAGCCTAATCACCCTCCTAGTTATTGTCACATTCCTAAGCAACTTGAAGTCACTTCTCAAAGCCTCCAAAGTCTTTGAAAAGCATTAAATGCTTTATGTCTTCAACAAGTTAACCCCTAAAGTCTTCCAAACCATTAATGGTTCTTACATGAACATTTATGGCTCTTACATAGCCATTAATGGTTAAACTCAACTCACACACATGGTTAGAGACTTCCCCTCTACCTCAACCCTCATTTAAGTAATGGGACTCTTCAAGAATTTATTGCTTTGACCATGGTTATCCTCACTAACTCTTGCACAAGAGTTTGTCCATTGAATAAAAGCATTATTCATTGGATAGAGGCTTTATTCATTCAACTCAAGCCTAACCTTACCTCCCAAGCTAACCTTCATGTCATCTCAAGCATTTAATGATTCTTCCCTCTCTTCTCAAGCCATCTCATGATGACATTTGTCATCTTGAGATTGGGTTGAAGACCCTCACATGGATCATAAACCCATCAATCTCGACCCTTGTTGAGATTACTCAATCTCAACCATCCATTTCTCTATTTTTTGTATAAATAGAGCCCATCCCCTTCATATCCAGATCCAAAAATCTTGTATGCATCCAACTTATACCAAATTTGAGAGAGCATCTAGGAACACTTTTCTTTGTTATTTTGGATAAAATTAACATAGATTTAATTAGGCTTTCTCATATTTAGCTTGTATTTGCATAATTTAATCATTTTCATAATCTTGAATCTCCATAAGATATCCATAGTAGTGCAAAAAGCTGAGGGCTACACTCATGTGGAACATGGAGAGGAGGAGAACAAGGGAGGAGCAACTATGAGCATGTTGGCAAGCATTTGGGAGTGTTTTGTGTTTTTTCTCCATTTTTGTATGCTTTCCATAATATGTTTTATATCTCTCTTGATATGCATGCTTAGGATTGTAGTTTCTTTCATAATTCATTTTTGATTGATAGTACTAACACTAACGTTTGATTTTGAATCTTGTGTGTTCCTAACATCCTTTTTGCAGTGCATCAAGAACTATTCTGTTGTGCCTTGCACCAGCTGTAGCATTTAATATATCAAAAGAAACAACAACTGCAATTATGATGTCAGCACTGTCTAAACTATATGAGAAACTCTCAGCTTTGAATAAGATATTTCTTATGAAGCATTTGTTAAATATGAAAATGAGTGAGGGAGGATCTGTAGTAGATCATTTAAATTAATTTAATACAGTTACCAGCCAATTGACTTCTATAAAAGTTAACTTTGATGAAGAGGTTAGGGCTCTCTTAATTCTATGTTCTTTGCCAGAAAGATGGAATAGCTTGGTTATGGTTGTAAGTAACTCTGTCCCTGGTACAAACACTTTGAAAGTTGATAATGTTGTTGGTGTTATCCTAAGCAAGGAAATGCAACGAAAAAGCACAGGTGAGACTTCAACATCATCGGATACTATTTTGAATGTAGAGAATAGGGGAATATCAAAGGAAAGAGGAAAAGACCCTGGGTGTGAGAAGTCACGAGGGAATTCAAAGAAAGAACACTCTCAATCCAGAGGAAGAAAGGATTGTTTGTAGCGCAGAAAGCTAGGACATTTAAAGAAAGATTGTTGGTCTCAGAAAAACAAACAAGGAGACGGAAATGAAGATGATAGTAAGGAAGCTAATGTTGCAAGTAATACTTTACAAAATGCTTTGATTATGTATTTAGATAATGTTAATGATTCTTGGGTAATAGATTCAGGGGCTTTAGTTCATGCTACACCTCATAGAAATTATTTTCTAGATTATGTTCAGGGTGATTTTGGACAGGTATATTTGGGTGATGATGAGCCCTGTTAGATTATTGGAAAAGGCAAGATAAAATAAAGTTGCAGAATGGAAATGACTGGTTGTTGCAGGAGGTAAGGCATGTTCCTAATTTAAGAAGAAATTTAATTTTTGCAGGACAACTAGGCAGTGAAGGTTGCATAGTTAGATTTATAGATAATGTCTGGAAGGTTACTAAAGGTACATTAGTAGTAGCTAAAGGTGCAAAGGTAGGCACATTGTATTTGTGTAATGAAAATACTTATTCTACCTTAGTTGTTATAGAAAAAGTTGTTGCAGGGACTACTACTTTAGATGTTGCAAGGATAGATTTAAAATTGTGGCACCATAGACTTGGGCACATGAGTGAGAAAGGGATGAAAATCCTTGACTCTAAATTTTTTTTGCCAGGATTGAAGCAGATTAATTTAGAGTTTTGTGAAACTAAGTTTATGTGTAATGCCCGCCAAAATACCCTAGCGAAAATAAGCTAGCTAACATCTAATGGAACAATTTTTTAATTTTTTTTTGTTTTGTTTAACAACTAATGTAATCTTAAATATCATTTATGCAATGTTAATAATCAACCATCAACTTATTATTAATATAATCATAACATTAAACCCTAATCATTGAATCAATTACGCAAGCATAATTACTAACTACATACACATTGCTCCACCTCCCTAGGGTATCTCAATGTCATTACTTAGTTTCCTCTAACTCAAGAAATAACATCTTTTCATCATTTCCTAATCTTAAAACCTAACTATTCCATCATGCCCATATGCAAATCATTTACTATCTCCATTAAGATGGTATGCAACTACATGTTTATTGATGCATTCTATCCTAGCATTAATCTCCTACTAAATGATATACAATTTTTGATACATTATTTAATCATCTACATATATCCAATGCACTTAATATTTCTTTTAATATTACATGATCCTAAATTCTTTCCTACCATATGATAAACAATCCTTTAATTCCTTAAATTACATGATATTTATGCAAGATCAATCCCATAACTAAGGTTCATTTTAAGGTCCAATTCTACATGTTGCTACAATTCCTTAGCCATCCATATCTTTAAGTTTATTATGTAACCAACATGCTTATCTTTCACTAAATTTATAACATGGAATACATTCCTTTTAACACATACATTTCATTTATGAGATTCTTATATCCTAATATGATTCTTAATCCTTAATACATCCTATATGCTTAATGCAAGGTCCTAATGCCATTACCAATTAACCATTGATAAGCTATGAAAGTATACCTATCATTTCAATGCACTAACATGAGTGAAAACCACATTTAAGAATGATATTATTTATGACATAATCATTACTTATGTTCATTCTACAATCTAAGTTTCATTATCACATTGGCATCTACTACAAGGCTCATTCTCCCACACCTTTCCAAGTAACACTTAATACAAACATGAACAAGATATATCCAATATGAAACCATTGCAAGAATAGAAATCTACATGAATCACTTCCTCCTTAAAATCTTATTACATAACATCAATTATAAATGTCACAATTACATTACATTCATAGGTCTCAATCCAATACATCATCTAGATTACATACACCATTACAAATACATGAATTACGTAACGAGAGAATAGCTCATCCATCTACTACATCTCCTATGATCATTACTAGGTTAATTTACATCTTGAATCATGATTTCTAAATACATAAATCTGCTGCATTAAAATCCATAATCCATCATGATGAAGAATCCACATTCATGCAAGAAAGAACACCAACAAGGGGAAAAACCCAATGGTAAAAAACACCAACCACCTGACCATGTGGAACCAAAGGAACCACCCCTCATGCTAGGAGACGAAACAAGTTACCAACACACACTCTACATCAAGGTTGACACTTAATACCAAAAGACAAGATTACAATAACACTCTCAACATGGAGCAAATACAACCAACATAAACAACCATAATAAGAAACTCCCAGAGGCTTATCAATCAACAAGGCATAGTCATAAGAACATAAAAGGGGACACATGTAGGAGTGGAGTGTCATCACATGCCATTCACATAACATATAACATAAGGTTCTTAGCCTGATGGACATGTGGAGCCATCTCAACCTATGAGAGACTAAGGGAGATTAGCTTACCATCTTCACGACCTTCTCATGATTATCCTCAAACATCCTCCCTAGGAATAAGTCATGAGGCTCAAATCAATTAAATATCTTATTTAATGATCTATCTAGCCATCCCATGAGTTTATTATTAAGTTTCCACTTGATTACAATAACATGATAAACTCCCAATGTGCCCTGGCGGTCTAGACTTCATGCATCCTTACAAGGAACCTCACACAATCCTATCTCTCGTGATCCAGGCTGTCACAAGGAAGCCCACTCCCACCTAACATCCTCTCAAACATGACAACACAAGAGGCTCTAGAATCATAATTAATTTTGAGAACATACATAAATCTGAAACCATAAACAATCCATATGCAACCAACAATCTCATCTCATAATCATGAAACATGTGAAAGGTCACAACATGAGAATCAAAACCAATGAGCCTCTTGGCCAAATGAATCATAAAATAATCTCAGCAAGGCCTATCCACTTGCTGGCGCATAATCACAAGAATCTCAATCTCTCTCTCTTAGTGCATCAATAAGAGAGGAAGCACAAACAACTCAAATGGCATAAAATACATATAAAACATGCAAATTAATCATATGTGTAGCGTCCTAAAATTGTGACACTTGCAATTTTGACTGCATTTGGGTCTTCACGATGGCGGCGCAACGTTGAACCTGAATGGAGACCCCGAAACCTGTTTACGACCTCAAAAACTACATATTTCTGCACCTTGGCCTGATCCTTCCTTGCACCTTGCTGTCCCGGGAGGTGGGACCATGGCACCTAGTGCCCTGGTCCTTGGCCCTATTTTGGGCCCGGTCTCTTGTTGGGCATCGGGTCTTTAAGTTTGCAATTCGGAAAATAATGCCTCTAGGTCGGCCTAAGGTCGAAAAAATCAGTCTCTCAACCCTAATTGACAAGTATATAAACTACTTTTCCTCTCCTAGAAAGGGAGGAAGGAAGTAAGCAAGAGCAAGACGCGGAAGCGATATTCAAACATTCAAACATTTAAGCATTCAAGCATTCCTTCAAGCAATTGAGTATTCTAAGTCTCCATTCAAGGCTAGGTGTTGCATTCAAAGACAAGGATTAAACCATTGAAGAGGAGATCACTTACAACATATAACATACAACATCATTACACCTTCGCATGTAAGAATACAAACATTCTTACAACAAGGTATCAGTACTTGTTTACATTACAAACATTTACATTTACAACATTCTCATTTCTTGGTTAATTCCAAAACCGGGGTTTGACCTAAAGGCAAACCCCTAATCCCTAACCCCCCAATCATCCTCTCTTTTCTGTGTGTGGGTTGCAGGTACGCGGTTGTAATTGAAGATAGAGACGAATAGATCCCCCTTCGTTTCGCGGATTTTTCGAAGGACCGTGTGCACTCCGAGCGCCATCGTCCCATCAACTTTCGCTCAAATTTGCAGGACAGCATCGTCTCGACATTTTATTGCTAATTTCAGGTCCGCAGCTTCATCCCGTATCCCTATCTCTGTTTATAAGCGAATCTTTCTTACTTTTACATACACTCCTAGTTCAATCCTTCTATCTACATTCTTTACAAAAGAGGGTATCCTTGTTGTCTCAACCCTTGAAACTCATTTAGAATCCAGTCTTGCATTGTGTGGGATTGGATCTTGTGGGTTTCAACCCCTCTTTTGAATGTAAAGTCTCTCCTAAGTGAAAACCGTCAACCCTAGTGACCCTCCTTTCTCTCTCCTTGGAGTGGGGGGGGGGAACATCTAGGGTTCAATTTTTCCGCTTTACATTTTGGTGAACCCGACGTGAACATCCTAATTCTGATTATTCATGGTTAGATCTGAAAAATTGGCTTCCTTAATTACATTTCCATGTTTGATCTTTTGCAAATTTTAGAGGTTAATTGCATAAAAACCCTAAATTTTCTTTTTTTTAGTAATTGAGCTTGTGAAATGTTTAATTGTTAATGCTTGTTTCAAATCTACCCTTCTACTACAAATTGTCAATTCATATTTGTGCTTTAATTCTGAAAATTAAGTGGTTAAGTGTCAAAACCCTAATTTTTAAAACCCTCTTGATTCAACCTTTGACTGATAATTTCACTAATCAAAACACCTCCAAATCGGCTATAACTTTGGATTCCACAACAAAATCATAATATCTCTCATCCTTGAAAATTTTGAAAAAAGTTGCGAGGACCGTGTGCACCCCAAGCGTCATTGTCCCCGACATTTTTTCTGAAATTTCGGGAGCTAGATCTTACTTTATTTTTCTGCTAAAATCCAGAATCTTGGCTGATTTCATTAATTCTAACACTTTCAAAATTAAAGTCAAAGTTGGTCTAGTGATTGCTTGGATAAAGGCTTATAATCATTCAAAAATTGTTGAAATTGAAATTTTTGTTAAAATTGTGTTTCTTACAGTCCTAAATCTGAAAAGTGTGTTGGCATTCATTCGAAATTTCAATGCTTTGTTCAAATTTTTGCAGTTTGTGACTTTTGAAATTAAGTGTTTAATTGTAACAACCTTGATTTCCACTTTCAAAAGTGAATTTTGCATGAAATTGAGTCAACTTTTAAATTTCAAAGCCTGCATCGCTTTTAGTATTCCCTCTAAAATCATAAAATTCAAAATTTCAGTTTCCCTCTCTTTTTCAAAATTCAAATTTTACATTTTTCAACAATCTTGGTAGGGTTCAATTTTGAGATTGCAACTTTAATTTGGCCTATCTACAGATCATAAAATCACTCAATTTTTTCAAATTAGCTTTAAAATCATCATAACTTTCATCTCTGAAAATTTCGAAAAAAGTTGCGAGGACCATGTGTAGTCCGTTCACCACGGTCCCCGACATTTTTTCTGAAATTTTGGGAGATTGTCGTGATTGCATTTAACAGCTTAAATCTAGGAGATTGGCTGATTTTATTGAAAGTTGCTACCTCTAAAAATTCAAAATCTTCTCTCTCTCTTTAGTGCATGAGTTTTACAATAATAAGCCCTACTTACACTATTCCCGTTAGACGAAGCCTTAGAATTAAGTCTTTCCAAGGTTTAATTACTGAGGAGATGGAACATAATTTGAATGGCCTTTTTAATGAGGACATGGGTAATTCCTCTAATCCTCTTAATGATGAAGAAGCTCTCCATGAGGTTCCTGTAGAACAACTTTCGAAATTGGATAACCAATTTGATGATTTTCAGTGATGGATGTCTCAAGAATACCCCGATAGTCGAGCTCTTTCATTAATTGAGGGTCTAAAATGTATGGTTCAAAGTGATAAGAATGGAAATTATATTTTGCGTAGTATTGCACACATTGTGGATTCGAATGTGATGCTTATGAAAAGTTGTGCCGAAACTTTAGGTTATACACAACCTCCTACTCAAGTCAATCATTCTATTCCTTTGACAACTCCTATTGCTAGTATACCTACTTTTACATCAAACATAATGACTACTTCAATACAAGACATTCCACCTATGATCACCAGTCATGGGGGCAATCCTTCCTCTTCAATCAACCCTCTTCCTTCATTCAATCCTACTTCTTCATTCATTCCTTCAATGAGTGTTCCTTGTAGTGTTCCTCGTTTCCAATCATCTCCTATGACTAACTATCATAGTGTCCCACCACCTTACTCTCAATCAATACCTTCTTTTCATAACATAATACCTCCATCGCAATCCAACACGTCTAATATGAACTCTTCGACTGAAGCGACCATTAACAATCTTACACAAACTGTCTCTTCTTTACAATAACAAATTGCCTCTATGAATTAATCTAAGTTTAGTGTGCCCACATTTGATGTTGCGAGCCCACTTTCTCTTGACATTGTTCGAGCTATCCCCCCTAAACATGTTGAAATCCCACAATTGGAGCTTTATAATGGTAAGGGTGATCCTCTAACACATGTTAAGACCTTTCAAACAATATGTACTGATTTTGCTCATGACCAAAGGTTGCTTGCAAAATTGTTTACTATAACATTAAGAGATAAGGCTCTACAATGGTATTTCTCGTTGTCTTCCTATTCTATCACTTCTTTCCAACAACTTGCAAATGCTTTTATTCAACAATTTCAAAACAATATAAGTCCTAAAGTTACTTTGATTGATTTAATGCATTGTAAACAAGGTGTTAAAGAGAAAGTGACTGATTTCATTGGTAGATATAAGCATTTGTATGCTCAAATTTCTTTTCCAGTACCTGACAATGATATTCAAAGAATCTTTATTTCTAATTTACAAAAAGATATTAGAGAAAAACTTCTGTTTTCTGAGTTTACTTCTTTCCAACAGTTGTGCGCAACTCTTCACAATTATCAACTGACTGTGAGTCAAATGGAACAAGCAAATCCTATGGCTCTGAGTGATAAGGGTGATAGTAGTCAACAACCATTTGGGAAGTTTAAACCGAACAGAGAGTCCATTAAGTTCAATGAAAACATCATCAACAACAATGTGAATGCAGCATCAGGTGTGCCTCCTATTTCTAAGTTTTTCAAGAAAGAAAGAAAGTTTACTCCTTTGAATGAATCATTGCATAGTATTATGAATAAGTTATTGGAACAAAATGTGCTTACTCTTCCTCCTATAAGGCAAATAGATCCTGCAAAGATTAATTCACCCTATTTTGATAACAAATCTTTTTGTCAATTTCATCGTCAACCTGGGCATGATACCGAAAAATGTTTTGCTTTAAAGGTTAAAATTCAAGATTTGATTGATAATAATACTATCTCTGTTTCTGGTGTGAATGATAAAGGCAACACATCTGTAGCCCCTCCTAACCAAAATCTTAAGATTTTTACTGATCCATTACCTTCTCATACCTCTAATATGATTGATACTAATGATTCCTCTGTCTCACCTGATGATCTTGTGTCTATGACTCCGAATGTGATTAACTTTGTAGAGCAGCAGAAAATCCCTAAAGAACCTTCCATCACATTTGATTCCAGTGAAACTATCAGGGCACCTGATGGTCCTTTATATATAGTTGCAAAAGTCAAGAATACACCTTGCCGTGGAGTGCTTATTGATCCTTCTTGTATGGTTAATGTCATTACTGAAGAATTTCTTTTTACTTTGCAATTGAATCAAGTGATCTATGACAAAACAAATGTGGTTGTGAAATTATTTGATGCATTTTCTTCTCCTGCAGTTGGTTCTATTACATTACCTATTGAGGTCCATAACAAATCCCTTGAGGTGAACTTTGCTATTATTCCGTCGTCCAAACAATTTCGTGTGAAGCTAGGCTATCCTTGGCTATCTTCCATGAAAGCTATTGCTTCTCCTATTCACAAGTGTTTGAAATTTCCCCATAATGGTGAAGTTGTTACTGTCAATCATAGCCTCTTTAAACCAGCTGAAAGAACTTCTAGCATTCCTATTGATTATTTTTGGCCTAAACAATTTCAATCTCTTCCACCGCGAAGTGATCATCTTTTCAAATCTTATCAAAAGTGGAAAACAGATATGATCTTATCTCTAAGTGAACCTAGTGTTGGGACTGATTAAAATTGAATTAAGTTTAGAGGCCCATTTCAAAATTTTGCCCTGCATGTCAGAAAAGTACCTAAATAAGTCAGTTTGAATGGCCTAGTTAGCAAGGGGGTAAAATGGAGCTGGTTGATTTTCAGAGGGTAAGGCTCGGGATTCATGTCCCACACATTTAATTTGGCCTATGCAGTGATGTGTAACTTTCAAAATTCAGTTTGGATAAGTTTACTAGGTACCCATTTCGAGGGGTGAGCTGAAAGTGCATTCTAGGCACAAGTGCAAATTTTATTGAGTAGCCTACTTTGAGCGATTACATCTTTTTCCCTATTGATCATCATGAAAAAATTCAAAGTGGATTCAATTTTATGCATAAATGTGAGTCAACATGCAAAATTTGAAGTCCTTATGAATCCGTTTGCTCAGTTTTCAAAGCTCAATCCGTTTGTAGTTTGTGATGTTTGCACAAGTGTAAAAATGTCCCGGTGAATGTCATGTCAAAATGTTTGTTCCGGGCTAATGTTGGTATAAATGGTGAGCTACGTTTCAAATTTAAATCCTTTATCAATCCGTTTGATCGGTTTTCAAAAGGATTCATTTTGCCATCAAATTCAGTTATCCGCACTTCCAGTGTTATATCAGTTAATGTAGCCATTTTTGCGAGCGCGCCGTTTGCATCCTGTCAGTCTGGTGATCGAACTGAGAATTCAAAGATTTAATATGTACTTAAAGGTACCTGTGTTCCAAATTTGAGGGCCTACGGAGGTCGTTTGATATTTTTGAGAAAGGCATCATGTGTTGCCAGACCATTGACTTCATCAGGTCCGCACTGTCGACAAAGCCAGTTGGCCGTTTTCGGAAATTAATATCTCTTCACTCGGGACTCGTCTTGAGAAACCGTTTGGTAGATGTCATCCTTGTATATCAAAGTACACGCCTGTCAGATGGCGAGCTCCAGAAAGGTGTTTTGACAGGTTTGAAAATTACATCTTCGCGATTAAATGCGAAAACTGTGGCGTAATTGCCTGAAGGATGTAAAATGCAATTTTATGATCCGAAAATGGTGCCGATCATTTAAAGAGGTGTGTTTGAGGTTCCTGAGGTGTTTTAGAGGTCAGTTGCATGAAAACGAATTTTTTTTTTAGTTGGACCCACTTTGGGGTCCAACCCGGCTCATGCCCGTGCATTAAATTTTATTGTGAAATGTTCTTATTTCATGGCGACTAATGCATATCAATACTGGCTCAAATGCATATTGGCAAATTGGTTTATTAAGAGATGATTTCATTTCATTATGTGGGCATATAACTGAGAAGTTTTTATGGAACTTTATGGTATTCCTTTGGCTGGCAATAAAAACTTTAGAATTTGAATTGCAAGGTGTAGTTCCAAATTCCAGAACTCTGTTAATGTCCTCCTTGCTGTGTGTGAGAAGCTGGAGTGTTGCTGGTATGTGGCATTGAAGGATAGATTTTAAAACTCCAAGCAAACTAATTGGCAGTGGTAAAGTCAACCTCCTCCTCTATGTGGTTTTTGAGCAACATTTATAACTTTTACTTCAAATGCCATGGCAAGTAATGTGCCAACAGGTTCCTTGCGTGGAATGGTGAGAGTTTGGAGGGCAGCAATAAAACTCCAAGCCAATGCAATTATCATCTAAAAAGTGGATCCTCTCCTCTACGTGGTGTTTGGGGGCTGCAGTCAAATGCTATTGCAAGTTTATGTGGTGTTTGAAGTGCAGCAAAGAAACCATGCTATGGCTGATCACATTTTTGGCAAAGGGGCTGTAGGAATAGCAAAGTAAACATCCCAAACTTGAAAACCAAATCCTCCTCTCTCACGTGACAGATTGGGCACATTAACTTTGTAAAATGCAAATGAAGCTTTAAACTCCAAGCAAATTACTCTCTGCTGTAGCATGGAACATTGACTACAAATGCAACATTGCTGGTGAAAAACTCCCCTCTCTGCGTGATTGAAGCTTCAGAAGAAATGCACATTGGCTGGCATGAAGTCTCTGCGTGGCTAAAAAGTTTTAAAAGGTTTCAAGAAGATGCATTGGCAGGCAATAGACAAATTCAATGTGGAGGTAAATGTTTTTAATAACTTTTAAACAAATTATAGCTCCAGAGCCTCCCTCCTCCAGCACGTGGTGTTTGAAAGCATTTTTTAAACTTCCAAAATAAATGCAATGGCTGGTGAAAAGGCCCAAATTTGATTTACTTTGCCACCAAATTTCCTCTCTGCTCTGTTGTGGATTCTTGGGAGGCAATTTGAAACAATGAAAATTGTATTGGGCAGGTGTATATATCAAAGAATGCAAATTGGGGCAAAACATGGTGTTTGGAAGCCATTAATCCTTCAGTAAAATGCATTGGCAGGTGTTTATGCGAAGTCTCACGTGCTCTCTCCTTGCCCCTGCGTGGTATGAGTAAAGTTTTGAACCTTTCATTGCTAGCCCCTGGTAAAAAAAGCCATTAAAGTTGCAGGCAAGGCTCCAAAACGCAGCTACAGGCAAAATAGCAATATCCCACATTGGCTGGGAAGTGGACTATTTTGATGTTTATAAGCAAGAACGCACAGTAATATAATGTCTAAGCCATAAAGGCTTTTGACAAATGGTGCCTATGGGCGCCCAAGGCGGGCCCATGCACGAACACGCTTCTCGAGGCGATGGAGGAGTTGACTGGATGGCGATCAGGTGGACCCCACGTGGGCACGTTTCCCGAGGCTGACAGGCAAAATTTTGCAGAGGAAGGTCGGGTTAACGAGCGAACAAGTTCGAGAGAGATCAACGGCTCGCGCTATTTCGCGAAGGGAAGATGCACGTCATTTAAACCCCGCGAAATAGCGAAAGTGAACGAGAGTCGTCCACGTGTCGTGATAGGTGGCAGTCCAGCAGGCGGGTCCCGGTGAGGTGGCACACAGTTGGCGCACAGGTGGCAGTCCAGTGGCGATGATGTGGCGGCCAAGTGGCAGTGACAAAGCAGATGACGTGGCAAAAGATGAGGTGTCATCCCAAGTGGCATCCGGTCAACCCCATTGACCAATCAGAGGCCGCCACGTGGCAAGGCGTCAGAGCACACATGGAGGCAAAAATCAAAATTAAAATAAATAAATGATATAGTTTAAACTATAGAGAAATTCGAAAACTTTAAATGATGGGTCCATGTTGAGGATTAATTCGCCCAGGGCTCAATTTTTGGCCAAAGTATAAAGTGTTATATATTTTCGGAAAGCTCTCGGAGTGAGGAATCCGACTATGATGTTAATTTTGGCAAATGTGGGATATTTTGGAAGCAGTATCCATGAGAACAAAATTCAGTTAGAGGGGAGACACTTGGCAATTTTCAGTTGTAGATTTGATTCTCTTCCCTCTCCTTTTTATTCCGAATTCTTCTCAGTTGTAAGGGTTCCAGAAATTTGGAGGATGGCTCCATTTTTTATGGCTTCCAATTCTGAGTATTCTTCCAGATTGTACAGAGAAGGGTTATCCTTTCAGTAATGGAGTTCGATTCTTTGCTATAGGTGTTCTTAGCTGCAGGTTCTTGTGTATGTAAGGCATGCACAAATTCACACAGAAGTTGTCTCTAGATTCGTATTTTCATTATATTCAGATCAGATCCTCAAGGAGGATGAGATTTGTTATCTCAAGGAGGTAATTGTGATTGTTTGCAGGGATTCTTCAAGGAAGAATTTAAATTCTGTAATAAATCATGAATAATGGAATATAGTGTCTGGATTTGATATTTTCTGTGAGTGAGCTGAGTAATGCATTTTATGCAAGGCATTAAATGCATGAATATTTAATAATGAAGATAGATTTGCAGTATAAGGTTTCATTTATAGTTTGATGTATGACTCTGTTGCCCAATGGATAAGGCACTGATCTTACAAGTTTGGGGATGTCTTTCAGAACAACATTTTAAAAGATAAATCTATTTTCCCTTCATGTTTAGGGGTGTTAATGTTCTATCCTTCCAAAGCTCTATTTCACCTATTATTTGTATAAGATCCAGCCCATCTGTACCTGTTACCTAATTTGGTGAGCTTGTGGAATGGTTTGTCTGCTCATTGTTGATGCAGTCTTATGTTTGTGATTATTGTATTCAATGCGTCAAAAGGGTGTCCCCCCCTAGGTCTAGCAGAACCTGAAGTGTAGGAGGATCATTAGGATCCTATGTTATGTTGTCCAAGCCCTGAGGTGTTTCATTGATTGAGATTGGCTATCTCATAGATAGATTTATAGGTGTCTTGGGTTATCACTTTTGGTGAACAACAAAAATGGCGACTCTGCTGGGGAAGTAAATGAACTGTGAAGAGCCTCTGGTTAAGAAAGATTTAATTCATATAAGGTTGAGATTATCCCATCCGAGTCACCACAACAAAAATGGCGACTCTGCTGGGGACGTGTTGTAATGATTCATGTTGAATCGAATCCTAGAGTTGTGCCAAAATTCATTTGGGGAAGAGTCTTAGAAGTGTACAAATCTGAAAGTCATTTTCAGATTTGGAAGTGTTTACCCTGGAAATTCTTGTTGCTAAGACATTTGAAAAATATTATGTGACTCTGTTGTGTGTGGTGAGACCCAGAAATCTGAAAGTGTTTCAGAGTGAAGATCAGTAGTTTAAAATTTATTCCTCTTCAAGGAGGTGGCGACTCTGTAAGAACGAACCTGAGATTTGGAGGATTTCTTCAAATTTCTAGTCAGAAGTGAGGTGGACAACAGCAGCATTGATTTTACCAGGTATTCCTCAAAGTATCTATGAAATTATATGTTCCTTATAAGGTGAAAAGGTCACCATTGAAAGGAAAAGAAATTTACAATTTACATACTTCATTGAAATAAGTTTTCAGTCAGAGATATGATGAGAAGTGTGTATGATTCTGAAAAGTAGTGACTGCTTGTATTTTGAAAAGAATTTGTAAAACAGTGAGATGCATGGTTATGATAGTGGTTCAGTAGATGTTTTAAACCCGATGGATCTAGATGTAGTTCCTAGATCTCCAAATCCTCTGTCAAATCTGAAAGAGATTGATAAAGAGATTGCAGTATGTCTTCAAAAGATCCGAGAGAAATTCATCTGGTTTTTAAGAAAGAAAATAGGGAAAAGAAAAGAGGAAGAGTCATCATGTATTTTTTATAAAAGATTCATAGCTGCATTAAATGAGTTTCCAGCTGATGCTAGACCCGATGAGTTTGTTTTGATTGAATTATTTTTAGAGCTTGATGAGCCTGACTCAATTAATTGGTCTACTACCTTGAGAGAAGAGAGTGTTGCATGTATTAAAGAATGGATAGATAAGATTGAAGCAATTAAATCTGAAAATGTACACAAGATTGAGGACAGTGAGGGAGATGAATCTGTGAGTGGATATGCCTCCTATGATGCTGAAGATGATTACTATTCTCAGCATGACAGTTTAGATGTGTATTCAGAGCAAGAAAAAATTTATGAGAAAATAAGTAATTGTTCGAGTATTCATGAGCCCGTTGAGGTTTCAGATTTTAATGATATGGGTCACCTTGTTGTTAAGTTCAATCCACAAAATGTTTGCAACCCTAGTTATGAAACTATGTTGCAACATATAGCAACACTTTATGAGCAACATGATAAAGGTTATGATGCAGATGTGAGTTGTTGTAATGATGAAACAAATGTGCATAGAGACATGAGCACTGTTGATTTAATACCTTTATCAGATTGGGACAATGTTTACAACTCAGAGGATGAAGCCAAGAAAAATGGAAATGAAGAAGGTTCACTAAGTAGTGAAAAAATTTCAGAGCTCTTAGCTGCTGATTTTCAGAGGTATGCATCCAAAAATGTGCCCAATCTCTCATGCCCAACCAGTACTTGTTTAGATATTGATGATGTTTTTGAGGGTGTGAAGTATGATACATATGCTATTGATTCTTTCCCTATTTTTGATTTGAGTGATGGACAAGATGAAGATGCATATACGCTTGATAGGTGTGATAATGTAGATTCATATGTTGATATGAACTCAGATTTTGGTATGCATTGTGTGGATCTTGCTGTTAAAAAGAATGACAAATTTGAAGTAGGTTTCTCAGATTTACAAGTGGGAAATGAACCATTGACAAGTGACAATCATGTATTTTCATGTGTGCAAAGTGCTGATAGGAATTGTGATCAGCAAGACGAATTGCAGTCATGTTATGAGGCAGTTTTCCTCTCTAGTTTGCAAGCCATCATTGTGGAAGAGTGTTCATCATTTGAGCAAACTAGCAATAGAGATGTGCCTGATGTTTTCAACTTTCAGAATAAGTTAGGCCACTTTTCATTTCAGCTGGGAAGGAGTGGTAAAGAGTATGGCACACTTATGTCACCTAGTGATAAGTCCTTTCAGCATGTGTTTGATTTTCAGAAATATCATGATTATGAACATGTTGCTGATTATGTTTTATGTGATCAGTTGATTGGAAATGGAAGTGTTTTTGATCAGGCAGATTGGAATGATGATCTCAACTTACCTCCGGTTAGTGGAAATGAAAATCAAGTGTTTGACAGAGGTAAGAATTGATTTCAGTTTTGATGGCCCGGGGCCATTGATAAGTTGTATATTTTGTACAGTTGCTTTGCTTTCAGTTGTGTGGTTTTCAATAAAGTGCCCTGCTGTTTGGGTAGAATAAGGAAGCCCTGTTTTGAGAAGAGAAGAATTGACAGAAGAATGACCCATTTTTTGGGTGGTCTGCTTAACCAAAGATATCTGGATTCTTGTGTTGATCTCGCAATCAACCATCCCCAGTCAGAGCCATTGTTGGGACTGATTAAAATTGAATTAAGTTTAGAGGCCCATTTCAAAATTTTGCCCTGCATGTCAGAAAAGCACCTAAATAAGTCAGTTTGAATGGCCTAGTTAGCAAGGGGGTAAAATGGAGCTGGTTGATTTTCAGAGGGTAAGGATCGGGATTCATGTCCCACACATTTCATTTGGCCTATGCAGTGATGTGCAACTTTCAAAATTCAGTTTGGATAAGTTTACTAGGTACCCATTTCGAGGGGTGAGCTGAAAGTGCATTCTAGGCACAAGTGCAAATTTTATTGAGTAGCCTACTTTGAGCGATTACATCTTTTTCCCTGTTGATCATCATAAAAAAATTCAAAGTGGATTCAATTTTATGCATAAATGTGAGTCAACATGCAAAATTTGAAGTCCTTATGAATTCGTTTGCTCAGTTTTCAAAGCTCAATCCGTTTGTAGTTTGTGATGTTTGCACAAGTGTAAAAATGTCCCGGTGAATGTCATGTCAAAATGTTTGTTCCGGGATAATGTTGGTATAAATGGTGAGCTACGTTTCAAATTTCAAGCCTTTATCAATCCGTTTGATCGGTTTTCAAAAGGATTCATTTTGCCATCGAATTCAGTTATCCGCACTTCCAGTGTTATATCAGTTAATGTAGCCATTTTTGCGAGCGCGCCGTTTGCATCCTGTCAGTCTGGTGATCGAACTGAGAATTCAAAGATTTAATATGTACTTAAAGGTACCTGTGTTCCAAATTTGAGGGCCTACGGAGGTCGTTTGATATTTTTGAGAAAGGCATCATGTGTTGCCAGAACATTGACTTCATCAGGTCCGCAGTGTTGACAAAGCCAGTTGGCCGTTTTCGGAAATTAATATCTCTTCTCTCGGGACTTGTCTTGAGAAACCATTTGGTAGATGTCATCCTTGTATATCAAAGTACACGCCTGTCAGATGGCGAGCTCCAGAAAGGTGTTTTGACAGGTTTGAAAATTACATCTTCGCGATTAAATGCGAAAACTGTGGCGTAATTGCCTGAAGGATGTAAAATGCAATTTTATGATCCGAAAATGGTGCCGATCATTTCCAAAGGTGTGTTTGAGGTTCTTGAGATGTTTTAGAGGTTAGTTGCGTGAAAACAAAATTTTTTTTTAGTTGGACCCACTTTGGGGCCCAACCCGGCTCATGCCCGTGCATTAAAGTTTATTGTGAAATGTTCTTATTTCATGGCGAGTAATGCATATCAATACTAGCTCAAATGTATATTGGCAAATTGGTTTATTAAGAGATGATTTCATTTCATTATGTGGGCATATAATTGAGAAGTTTTTATGGAACTTTATGGTATTCCTTTGGCTGGCAATAAAAACTTCAGAATTTGAATTGCAAGGTGTAGTTCCAAATTCCAGAACTCTGTTAATGTCCTCCTTGCTGTGTGTGAGAAGCTGGAGTGTTGCTGGTATGTGGCATTGAAGGATAGATTTTAAAACTCCAAGCAAACTAATTGGCAGTGGTAAAGTCAACCTCCTCCTCTATGTGGTTTTTGAGCAGCATTTATAACTTTTACTTCAAATGCCATGGCAAGTAATGTGCCAACAGGTTCCTTGCGTGGAATGGTGAGAGTTTGGAGGGCAGCAATAAAACTCCAAGCCAATGCAATTATCATCTAACAAGTGGATCCTCTCCTCTACGTGGTGTTTGGGGGCTGCAGTCAAATGCTATTGCAAGTTTATGTGGTGTTTGAAGTGCAGCAAAGAAACCATGCTATGGCTGATCACATTTTTGGCAAAGGGGTTGTAGGAACAGAAAAGTAAACATCCCAAACTTGAAAACCAAATCCTGCTCTCTCACGTGACAGATTGGGCACATTAACTTTGTAAAATGCAAATGAAGCTTTAAACTCCAAGCAAATTACTCTCTGCTGTAGCATGGAACATTGACTACAAATGCAACATTGCTGGTGAAAAACTCCCCTCTCTGCGTGATTGAAGCTTCAGAAGAAATGCACATTGGCTGGCATGAAGTCTCTGCGTGGCTAAAAAGTTTTAAAAGGTTTCAAGAAGATGCATTGGCAGGCAATAGATAAATTCAATGTGGAGGTAAATGTTTTTAATAACTTTTAAACAAATTATAGCTCCAGAGCCTCCCTCCTCCAGCACGTGGTGTTTGAAAGCATTTTTTAAACTTCCAAAATAGATGCAATGGCTGGTGAAAAGGCCCAAATTTGATTTACTTTGCCACCAAATTTCCTCCCTGCTCTGTTGTGGATTCTTGGGAGGCAATTTGAAACAATGAAAATTGTATTGGGCAGGTGTATATATCAAAGAATGCAAATTGGGGCAAAACGTGGTGTTTGGAAGCCATTAATCCTTCAGTAAAATGCATTGGTAGGTGTTTATGCCAAGTCTCACGTGCTCTCTCCTTGCCCCTGCATGGTATGAGTAAAGTTTTGAACCTTTCATTGCTAGCCCCTGGTAAAAAAAGCCATTAAAGTTGTAGGCAAGGCTCCAAAACGCAGCTACAGGCAAAATAGCAATATCCCACATTGGCTGGGAAGTGGACTATTTTGATGTTTATAAGCAAGAACGCACAGTAATATAATGTCTAAGCAATAAAGGCTTTTGACAAATGGTGCCTATGGGCGCCCAAAGCGGGCCCATGCACAAACACGCTTCCCGAGGCGATGGAGGAGTTGACTGGATGGCAACTAGGTGGACCCCATGCGGGCACGCTTCTCGAGGCAGACGGGCAAAATTTTGCAGAGGATGGTCGGGTTAACGAGCGAGCAAGTTCGAGAGAGATCAACGGCTTGCGCTATTTCGCGAAGGGAAGATGCACATCGTTTAAACCCCACGAAATAGCGAAAGTGAACAAGAGTCATCCACGTGTCGTGATAGGTGGTAGTCCAGCAGGCGGGTCCCGGTGAGGTGGCACACAGTTGGCGCACAGGTGGCAGTCCAGTGGCGATGACGTGGCGGCCAAGTGGCAGTGACAAAATAGATGACGTGGCAAAAGATGAGGTGTCATCCCAAGTGGCGTCCGGTCAACCCCATCGACCAATCAGAGGCCGCCACGTGGCAAGGCGTCAGAGCACATATGGAGGCAAAAATCAAAATTAAAATAAATAAATGATATAGTTTAAACTATAGAGAAATTCGAAAAATTTAAATGATGGGTCCATGTTGAGGATTAATTCGCCCAGGGCTCAATTTTTGGCCAAAGTATAAAGTGTTATATATTTTCGGAAAGCTCTCAGAGTGAGGAATCCGACTATGATGTTAATTTTGGCAAATGTGGGATATTTTGGAAGCAGTATCCATGAGAACAAAATTCAGTTAGAGGGGAGACACTTGGCAATTTTCAGTTGTAGATTTGATTCTCTTCCCTCTCCTTTTTATTCCGAATTCTTTTCAGTTGTAAGGGTTCCAGAAATTTGGAGGATGGCTCCATTTTTTATGGCTTCCAATTCTGAGTATTCTTCCAGATTGTACAGAGAAGGGTTATCCTTTCAGTAATGGAGTTCGATTCTTTGCTATAGGCGTTCTTAGCTGCAGGTTCTTGTGTATGTAAGGCATGCACAAATTCACACAGAAGTTGTCTCTAGATTCGTATTTTCATTATATTCAGATCAGATCCTCAAGGAGGATGAGATTTGTTATCTCAAGGAGGTAATTGTGATTGTTTGTAGGGATTCTTCAAGGAAGAATTTAAATTCTGTAATAAATCATGAATAATGGAATATAGTGTTTGGATTTGATATTTTCTGTGAGTGAGTTGAGTAATGCATTTTATGCAAGGCATTAAATGCATGAATATTTAATAATGAAGATAGATTTGCAGTATAAGGTTTCATTTATAGTTTGATGTGTGACTCTGTTGCCCAATGGATAAGGCACTGATCTTACAAGTTTGGGGATGTCTTTCAGAACAACATTTTAACAGATAAATCTATTTTCCCTTCATGTTTAGGGGTGTTAATGTTCTATCCTTCCAAAGCTCTATTTCACCTATTATTTGTATAAGATCCAGCCCATATGTACCTGTTACCTAATTTGGTGAGCTTGTGGAATGGTTTGTCTGCTCATTGTTGATGCAGTCTTATGTTTGTGATTATTGTATTCAATGCATCGAAAGGGTGTCCCCCCCTAGGTCTAGCAGAACCTGAAGTGCAGGAGGATCATTAGGATCCTATGTTATGTTGTCCAAGCCCTGAGGTGTTTCATTGATTGAGATTGGCTATCTCATAGATAGATTTATAGGTGTCTTGGGTTATCACTTTTGGTGAACAACACCTAGAACACCCAAACTTGATATTCCCATCATTCTTGAAAAGGAAGTTCTTCCTTTGAAAGATAAAACTAATGTCTTTCCTCAAGAAGATTCCCAACCCATCCCTATGGATGTGGCTATGCCTATGTCTAATAAACTTTCTAAAGGTAGATCTATACCTCCTCGTCATGATGGACTTGGTCTCCTTCCTAAACCAGATATTCCCCCTTTATATGGAGCAGTTCCTCCTCCTTCCTCTTATAGAGAGAAGAGACCTTCCTCTTCTCCTATTGTTCAACCTAAGAGACCACAACCTAAACACACAAGTGATAAGGATGAGAACATTCCTCCTCCTCAATCTTCTCAACTTCCTACTAAGACTAGACGAAATCGTTCTGCACGTGAATGCCGACGAAAGCATCGTCTTAGAGCTCAGGCAGCTGCTTCTCAAACTTTGCAATCCCCAAAAACACCTTCAGCTAGTATTATTCCATTTTCTCCTCAGCCGAAAATTGAGCCAAAATCTCCTAAACATAAGATGCATGATGGTCTTGATCCTGTGCGAGTTAAAGATCCTATTTTTATAAATCTTGATGATGATATAGATGAAAATGTTATTCATGATGAAAATGTTACTTCTTTTCATTTTGATAGTGAATATGAATATGTTGATGTTGATAACCATTTATCTAATGAATTTTCTAAAGCACTTATCCTAGCTCCTAGACAAGAACAACGTGGCATGGAACATGAACATAGCCCTTGTTTGGATCTTGTGATAGCTCCATCTATTGTGTTGGATGTTCCTCCTCTAGCATGTTTCCTGCCTTCCCGAAATATTGATCAGCAAGATCGAGGGGTGGATGACGTGCTAGACTAGTTTCATTAGGATAGCAGACTCTCTCCTCCTCTCTTGATCTCTTTTGTTACTTCTTCTATGTGTTATTCTCATTCTTCTATTTGTTGTCCTTAGTGTTGTTTACTTGAGGACGATGCAAAGCATTGAGATCTCTTTTGGTCTTTCTCATGTTGACTCAAAAGACACATGTGTTCCCTTCTTCTAGGTGACCTTCCTTGATTGGGGAATGAAGAACAATTATGCATACATACATATGATATACATGAATTATCATACAGCATACTGACCCCGAGGAAAGCGAAGTCACCTTGTGCTTTGTGTTTTGTGTCTATTATCCTTGGGCTTATCTCACACTTGGGGGCTAAATCCTTGTGATAACGTGCTCCTTTCCCTTCTCATTTCTTATGTATCACTACCTTAAAGCAATCACCCCCGATGAGGCGTGTGCGATCGCTTTAACGTAGGGGGGCATACACCCCGTTCATATCTCTTCAAGAATCTCAAAAATTTCTTGGCGAACTTAGCTTTGCCTTGAAAATTTTTGGTATTTTTCTTGTATGACTCATAGTGAGGGAACCTTACTATTGATAGTCATGGTTCTCCCTCATAATCTTCCCTTTTACTTTGTCAATCGAAGTTGTAAGATCCTTAGTCCACTGGGGGCTTGGTGTATTTTGCCTCCTTGACGTGGTGAAAGTTTTTCAATGTTGTTTCCTTGTACTTTACCGGAAGTATGGGCATACGCTTATACTCCCGCTAAAGTGGGGGCTAAATGTAGTGTCCTAAAATTGCGACACTTACAATTTCGACTGCATTTGGGTCTTCACGA
Source organism: Cryptomeria japonica (assembly GCF_030272615.1). Classification (NCBI taxonomy): domain Eukaryota; kingdom Viridiplantae; phylum Streptophyta; class Pinopsida; order Cupressales; family Cupressaceae; genus Cryptomeria; species Cryptomeria japonica. Next base: position 19,437,984 of record NC_081407.1, read on the forward strand.
TGGCGGCGCAACGTTGAACCTGAATGGAGACCCCGAAACCTGTTTACGACCTCAAAAATTGCATATTTCTGCACCTTGGCCTGATCCTTCCTTGCATCCTGTTGTCCCGAGAGGTGGGACCATGGCGCCCAGCGCCCTGGTCCCTGGCCCTATTTTGGGCCCAGTCTCTTGTTGGGCATCGGGTCTTTAAGTTTGCAATTCAGAAAATAATGCCTCTAGGTTGGCCTAAGGTCAGAAAAATCAGTCTCTCAACCCTAATTGACAAGTATATAAACTAATTTTCCTCTCCTAGAAAGGGAGGAAGGAAGTAAGCAAGAGCAAGACGCGGAAGCGATATTCAAACATTCAAACATTCAAGCATTCCTTCAAGCAATTGAGTATTCTAAGTCTCCATTCAAGGCTAGGTGTTGCATTCAAAGACAAGGATTCAACCATTGAAGAGGAGATCACTTACAACATATAACATACAACATCATTACACCTTCGCATGTAAGAATACAAACATTCTTACAACAAGGTATCAGTACTTGTTTACATTACAAACATTTACATTTACAACATTCTCATTTCTTGGTTAATTCCAAAACCGGGGTTTGACCTAAAGGCAAACCCCTAATCCCTAACCCCCCAATCGTCCTCTCTTTTATGTGTGTAGGTTGTAGGTACGCGGCTGTAATTGAAGATCTGGAATTGTTGTGCAGAGACGAACAGATCCCCCTTCGTTTCGCGGATTTTTCGGAGGACCGTGTGCACTCCGGGCGCCATCGTCCCGTCAACTTTCGCTCAAATTTGTAGGACAACATCGTTTCGACATTTTACTGCTAATTTTAGGTCTGCAGCTTCATCCCGTATCCCTATCTCTGTTTATAAGAGAATCTTTCTTACTTTTACATACACTCCTAGTTCAATCCTTCTATCTACATTCTTTACAAAAGAGGGTATCCTTGTTGCCTCAACCCTTGAAACTCATTTAGAATCCAGTCTTGCATTGTGTGGGATTGGATCTTGTGGGTTTCAACCCCTCTTTTGAATGTAAAGTCTCTCCTAAGTGAAAACCGTCAACCCTAGTGACCCTCCTTTCTCTCTCCTTGGAGTCGGGGGGGGAACAACTAGGGTTCGATTTTTTCGCTTTACAATATGAATACTTCAAAAATCATAAATCAACATTAGACAACATCATAAATTCTCTCAAAAAGCCTTTGGTACGGCCCAAAATCCAATTGACATCAAATAGACCTCAAACTGGACAAAACCCTAAGAATACACAGATTGGCGCATACATTCACTGAAGTGGTGCATATGACTGATATTTTAGCGCATATGGCTGATCATTTAGTACATATGGTGATTCTATTAGCACATATGCAAGTTCTTTTTGTTAAGGATATAGCTTCATTCAGATTGAAGTAAGTAATATATACATACATACATATATACATATATATATATACATATATATATATACATATATACATATACATATACATATGCATATATGCATATATGCATATATATATATATATATATATATATATATGTATGTATGTATGTATGTATATATATGTATGTATGTATATATATATATATGTATATATATATATATGCATATATATATATATACATACATACATATATATATATATATATATATACATACATACATACATATATATATATATATATATATATATATATATATATATATTCATTATTTCATATATTAATTGACATGTTTAAGAATTACTAAAGAAGAAGAATTTCGATACTTATCAGAGTCGAAATAGTTAGTAAGCCGAGCATCATCGTTATTGTTAACTAATAGCGGTGAACATTGAACGAATGGTCATGTCTCCGTAGGGTCATGACTCTACGTAGCATAAATCATGTAGAAGTCATGCCCCTATGTGGACATGACTCTTCATCCTTTTACTTACAGGCATCGACACTTGCTATGAACCAAAACCAATAACTATGGTAGTTTCACGAACCAGCAAGCTGTCGATGGTATCATAGAATACTAATAGTTAGAGATATATATATACACATCGGAGGTAAAACATATTCATTGCAGTGATCTTATTAAAGTCTATCCTCACTAAATATTACCAGACTATTGTATTCTCTATCTCTGATCTAGATTCCTTAACATGGTATCAGAGCCAAGTTGGTAGACAAATAATAAAATAGTGACACCTCTTTTCTAAAAAATTCAAACTTGCACTCAGAATCAAAGGAAAAACAATCATGGTGAACAATGTTAGAGTAGAGGATATACTTGAAGGTGCATCCAACTTCATCTCATGGAGAATTCAAATAACAACAATTCTTCAAGAACTCGAACTAGATGCATACATAGAAGAAGATACTAAGATGCCCGAAGACGAGCCAGAGAAAACAACCTAGAAAAGACACAACAACAAGGCTAAGAAAATCATAATTGATGCTGTTAAAGATCACATTCTTCCAACCATCACAAAAATAACTACAACTTATGATATGTTCAAGACCATTCAAAACTCATATGAAATAAATAATGCAAGCAGATTGCTCACTTTAAAACAACAATTAATGCATATCTACATGAACAAAGGAGAAACAATCACATCCTATTTCATGAGGATTTCAGAATTAAAAGACCAATTGTCAACTATTGGGAATAATATAGATGATATGGAGCTATCTCTAATAGCACTTAAGGGATTACCATCCAGTTGGGAATCCTTTATTCAAGGCATTAGTGCTCATCTGACACTACCAAAATTCGATCAACTCAAGAATGATTGTACTCAAGAAGAATCTTGACTAATCACAAGAGGATTGGGTCCAAACAAAGGGGGAGAAATTCAAGGACTACATGCTAACACAAGCAACAAAGGGACGAAAATGAAGTTCAAATGAAAGAGAGCAAATAATCACAAAAGCAAAAACTTCTCCAAGATTCAATGCTACAAGTGTGATAAATTTGGACACACTCACAGGTTCTGTCCAGAAAGAAAGAAAGCTCAAGCAACCATAGCTGAAGTTAAGGAAGTAGAGAATCCTCTATTTTTCTTAGCCTTATCAAGTGAACTAAACTCAAACAAACATATGTGGATAATCAACAATGGAGCATCTCGACACATAACCGGATTTATAGATCAATTCAAAACCTTTGAAGGCCACTCAACTGAAGAAGTTACAATAGGAGACAATTATACCTATCCAGTGAAAGGAATTGGGACCTGCTTAATTCAATTAAGAACGGGAGTTATATTACAATTGAAAAATGTTCTCTTTGTACCAGGTATCAAAAGGAATTTGGTCTCTATTTCAGGACTAGCTAATCAAGGATATCGTGTCACCTTCCATGAAGATAAAGTTCTACTCTGGCCTAAAAACTCTAACCTAAAGAATTCTATTCCTATAGGATCTAGAGTGGTAGTTTATAAAAATTATGTAATACTAAAAAACAAGCACTAAATCATGAAGTATCAAACTCTAATGAAATTTGGCATAGAATATTAGGACATATTCGATTTAGTGCCCTACCTTCTATAGGAAAAATTACCATAGGATTACCTAGTCTAAAATCTGATCATGTTGGAACTTGTAAAGGATGTGCTCTAGGGAAGAACTCAAAAGGGTCCTTTCCCTCAGGTGAACACAAATCAAAAGTTGTACTAGAACTTGTTCACACTGATTTGTGTGGTTCAATGTCATTACCATCACTAGGGGGATTCTTGTATTACATGATATTTGTTGATGATTACTCTAGGAAAACTTGGATCTATTTCATAAAACTCAAAGAATCAAATAAAGTGTTATTGAAATTTAAAGAATTTAAGGCCCTAGTAGAAAATTAAACTGGGAAGAAAATAAAGACTCTAAGATCAGATAATGGGGGTGAATATATCTTTGAAAATTTTAAAGAATTCTACATTTCTGTTGGGATTAAGAGGGAGTGTACTGTACCTTATAATCCTCAACAAAATGGAGTTGCAGAAAGAAAAAACAAAACCATCATCGAAGTTGCTAAAGCCATGATGCATGATCAAAATCTACATATCTCATTTTGGGATGAAGCCTCAAATACAACTGTGTACATTCAAAACAGATGCCCTCATTCAATCCTAGAGAATAAAACACCTGAAGAAGCCTTTACAGGAAATAAACCAGATTTAAGCCATCTAAGAATCTTTGGTTGCCACGTGTATATTCACGTTCCTAAGGAAAAGAGAACCAAACTAGAACCCTCTAGGAAGAAAGGCATATTTGTTGGCTACAATGAAACCACTAAAGGATACAAAGTCTATATCCCAGGATGAAGATCTATTGAAATCAATAGAGATGTCAAATTTGAAGATGCTGCTTATAAACTATCTCTAAGTGCGGAAGATGATCTAACCGCAGAATCATATTAAAATCCTACGATTGAAAATCAGAGGGAGAATAGCATAGAAAATCATGAACTTCAATCACCTAATTTTGAGAATGCTGAAAATCCTAACAACAAGAAAATACCACTATGGGAAAGAAAGATGATTGAAGAAAATAATGTGGAACCCGATGAAATCTTCAAAGAGAATAAGAAAACAAGAAGTCAATCATGCTATGTTGCACTCATGACCGAACTTACAAAATCTGAACCATCAAATTTTGAAGAGGCCTTAACATGTCAAGCTTGGAAAGATGCAATGATTGAGAAATACCAATCTATCTTAAAAAATGATGTCCGAGACATTGTACCTAGACCAAAAGATAAATCAGTTGTCTCATCAAAGTGGTTATTCAAAATCAAATATGAACTAGATGGTAGGATTGAAAAACACAAAGCCAGACTCGTTGCTAGGGGGTTCTCTCAAAAGGATGGAATTGATTACGAAGAGACATTTGCTCCAGTTGCCCGATATACTTCTGTAAGAACCATCATTGCCATTGCAGCTTCCAAAGGGTGGAAGATACACCAAATGGACGTGAAGAACACATTTTTCAATGGTGTTATTGAGGAAGAAGTATATATAGAACAACTTGAAGGCTTTTCTACACATGATAGAAATCTCTATGTGTGTAGACTAAAAAAAGCTCTCTACGACCTTAAGCAAGCTCCCAGGGCATGGTACGGAAGGATAGATATTTTTCTCTCCAAACTAGGATATTCCAAAAATGAAGCAGACTCTAACATATACTTTAAAATATTAGATGGTGACATGTTAATACTTGTTCTCTATGTTTATGACTTGTTGATAACAGGAGAAGATCACCTCATTGTAAAATGCAAACAAGATCTTGTGGCTGAATTCGATATGAAGGATCTAGGTCTACTGCACTATTTCCTGGGCCTAGAAGTATGGAAAAAAGAGAATTCTATTTTCCTAAATCAAGGAAAATACACCACTGATATTCTAAATAGATTTGGTATGATAGATTGTAAGCCTCTGTCCATTCCAATGGAAATAATTCTTCATAAGCTCAAAAGTGAAGCAATAGATTCAAAACCTACATATCCTACATACTATAGACAAATTATTGGATCTCTTATGTACTTGGTAAACACTCGCCCTGATATTTGTTATGCTACCAATGTGTTAAGTCATTTCATGTGTGTACCTAAGAAGATTCACCTAATGGCTGCTAAGCATATTTTGAGATACTTGTGTGGCACTATTGGACTTGGCCTGAAGTATAAAAATGTTGAGATACAACTCCGAGCGTATTTTGATTCCGACTGAGCGGGAAGTTCCATTGATCGTAAAATTACAACGAGGTGTTGCTTTAGTCTTGGATCAACTATGATATCTTGGTTTAGCATAAAACAGTCAGCAGTTGCTCAGAGTTCTATTGAAGCCAAATATATGGCTGCCTCCATAGGAGCACGTGAGCCAACATGGTTAAGGAAATTGCTAGTTGGACTATTTGGGAAGCCCCGAAACCCCACTGTGATTCACTGTGATAATCAAAGTTGCATCAAACTTTCTATAAATCCAGTTTTTCATAATCGATCCAAGCATATAGAAATCCCATACCATTACATAAGAGATATGGTAGATAGAGATGTCATCAAATTGACCTACATCAGCACTGAAGAGAAAAGTGCCGACATATTCACCAAACCTCTTGCAAAGTTGAAAGTGGAGTACTTTAGAGGTAAACTTGGTATGCCTAATTATAATGGAAATTTCTGATATTAATCTTAATCATATGTAATTGATATATTCATGAATATCTTGAATGCAATATTGCATGTATGTGTTATGTCATGAAAAGTGACGATATTTCATGTGATGTAAGTGTAAGATTGCTATTCTAAGGTGACGACTTTCACAATAGCCTGATATGTTATCAAGATTGACTACATTAAGTTGCTGTCCCGGAATGTGCCAGAAATCTTGATACTAAATTTGCTATGATGAGTTATTGAATTGTTATCATTAAATGATTATTTCGAAATATGCCAGAAATTATGATAACAATCGTATCATAATTGACTACATTAATTTGTTGCCTGGGAATGTGCCAGATATCATGATACTAAAATTATTTCACTTGTGATAATGACAATGTTACAATTGTCACTAGAATCAAGGTTGTAATTTGATAAGACTTCAAGTAGTTGTTGTCCCAGAGTGCTGGATATCAGATAATCCATATCTCTGAGATATGAAGTATTTCACTAGTAAGTGTTACTGAGTGAATGATCATATCAAATGAATGTGTATATCTACAATGTTGTTCCTTAAAACTTAATTATGAAATTCAATCCTCTTTTGCTAAGAGGGAGTGTTAAGGATATAGCTTCATTCGGATTGAAGCAAGTAATACACACACACACACACACATAGATATATACATTCATTATTTCATATATTAATTGACATGTTTAAGAATTACTAAAGAAAAATAATTCCAATACATATCAGAGTCGAAATAGTTAGGAAGCCGAGCATCATTGTTATTGTTAACTAATAGCGGTGAACATTGAACGAAGGGTAATGTCCCCATAGAGTCATGACTCTACGTGGCATAAGCCATGTAGAATTCATGCCCCTATGTGGACATGACTCTTCATCCTTTTACTTATAGGCATCAACACTTCCTGTGAACCGAAACCAATAACTATGGCAGTTTCACGAACCAGCAAACTGTCGATGGTATCATATAAGACTAATATTTAAAGTTATATATATACACATTGGAGGTAAAACATATTCATTGAAATAATCTTATTAAAGTCTATCCTCACTACATATTACCAGACTATTGTATTCTCTATCTCTGATCTAGATTTCTTAACACTTTTAGCACATAGGAAACAAAGTGTAAATTTTGCAGAAAATTGCTAAAGTGTGGGATCAAAACTACTTGAAACATAATGAGCCAAATATGACGTATTTAAACTCATTAGAATTGGCTTGAAATGAAATTTAAGAAGGTATAAACAACATAAAATAATAAATTTCACCCAAGGAAATCCAATTGAAAAAATTCTATAGACTTCAGGAGGGAAAAACATCTCCAGCAAGTTCAGAAAACCATCTAACACCAAATCTTGAATCCAAATCATGAAATAGACTCAACAAACATCTAAACACAAACAATAAGCTTATTCCAGACATGAAAACACATAAAAACAAGGGAAATATAAAATTTTTGAGAAGGATATGAGTCCCATGAGTCTTCCTCACGGCAAGGCAACCACGACAACCACAGAAAAGATAACTTCCAAACTTTCATCCAAATAAAGATCTCATAACCCATGGAATTCCCAATCATTTCCATTAAGAATAGAGAGAATTATTCCCCACACAAAACATTCACAGAGTAAACACTTGCAGACAATGAAAACAAAGATAAACAACAAGGGTATGGCCTCCAATTTGCAACCTGTGTGATGGTAGGTAGTAGAAGGAGAGCCCAAAAGTTTTGCAATCCAAATCAAAACCCAAATCTCTTCCAAACCCAGTCCAAGCAATCCATCGAGAATCCAAAGCCAAAGAATGGAACCCGTGAACAGTCACATGGAATCCATTAAAAGGAAACAATAAACAAGAAAACATAGAAAACCAACCTATAGGATAATTCCATTATGGACTATTTTTCCCATATCCTATGGTTTCCCCAAAATAAAATCCTCCAATAGAAGAATAGGGTAGGTAGGAAATATTAACATATATTATAAGTAGGTAGGTGGAATAAATATATTTCATATCCCATGGTATAATTACCATACAACCAAATAAATATTAGTATTTAAACTATAGCCCTATAGGAATTATTATTTAATACATTATGAACCATAGTTATTTTTAATTAAATACTCACCAATAGAAAACATAATTAAATAAATCAACCATTAAATAATTTATTTCTTCCAATCTTAAATATTAATTAATATTTAGACTATAATCAATAATTAATAATTAATAAAATAATCCTTACAAAATTATTAATTAAATAAATACTATAATTCTAAAAAAAATCATAAATCAAATAATCAAAATCTCAAATAGCTTAAATCAAATAATTAAAAATAAATAATACTAGCTATCAAATCTCTCAACAAATAGACAAATAATCCAACGCCACATAAATAACCATGTGACAATTAAATCAACAACACATGAATAATCCTCATACCAAAAGAGTCAATCAATACTAACATACTCACAAAACTATAAGAGCCAAACTAACAATTGACATGACCAATTGCGCCTAGTGACAACTTAAATCTAGAGTATGTGAATGGAACCCATGTCAATTCTGAAACCACATATTACCATTGGGATAATGACACACTCGCACCTGTGAAGCCAAGGGAGCTCACACCTAGGGATTCCAAGAGGAATAGATCTCTGGTACCTGCAAGTCCTGCAACCACCAACAATGATACATGTATATATATACATATATAACATACAAGTGGTAGAATTATGCAATGGCACATCCCACTCACAATGAGTGGTGTGACATTGATTCTCCACGAAGACAGTCAAGCAATGGTCAACACATCATACAACATCTCATCAATTAAGTCCATGAAATAGGGTTAGAATATCAATAATAATATTAGATACTAAATCAACTTAAATCATCCATAATATCATCCAATGCGTGATCCATGTAATCCATCAACAAAATAGAACATGTAAGACATTCATTACATGAATACATATGAAGTCCATCAAATCACATATATGTATCCAATCATGAAATCAATAAGGACAATACCATCATCTATATAAATCATCAAAGTAGCATAAGTCCACATAATCATAAAGCAACTGAAACACATGTCAGAACCTATTCATAGTCCATTGCATCATCATCAAAAATCTAAATAGGTCTAATAGGTCTAAATATGTCTACCAAGCATGAAATAAAAGTCTAGTCAAGGAGGGGCACTATAATATGAGAAACATAAAAGAGTTAGATTTCTCAAGGTTGGGAAAGAGAAGAAGAGTGAGAAATTAGAGCTTGTGCATTCAGATGTATGGGGACCAGCTCAAGTATCATCTCTTGATGTCTCTTGTTATTATGTTATTTTTATAGATGATGCAACTAGGAAAACATGGGTATATTTACTAAAATAGAAATCAGACATTTTTGAAACTTTTAAGAAATAGAAAGCTTTGGTTGAGAAGGAGATAGGAAAAAAGTTGAAGTGTCTCAAATCTAATAATGGAGGTGAGTATTGCAGCAAAGCATTTGAACATTACTGTTCTTTCAATGGAATCTAAAGGCTAAAGATGGTTCCAGGAACCCCAAAAGAAAATTGTATGTCTGAGAGAATGAATAGGACAATCACAGAGCGTGCAAGGAGCATGAGATTGCATGCTGGACTACCCCTACAATTTTGGGCAGTTGTTGTACATACTATTTTTTATTTGATAAATAGAGGGCCTTAAAATCATTTGGATGATGGCATTCTAGAGGAGACATAGACTAGTAAAAAGGTAAATTATTCTTTTCTGAAAACCTTTGGTTGTGAAGCTTTTGTCCATGTTGATAAAGAAAACAAAACCAAGCTTGATGCTAAATCTAAAAAATGTACCATCATTGGATATGGAATGGATGACTTTGGTTATCGGTTATGGGATTTTGAAAATCAGAAAATAATTAGAAGTAGAGATGTTATATTCAATGAGAAGGTCATGTATAAAGAACAAATGCAAGAAAAGAAGCATGAACATGTCAAAAAGGAATATGTGGTGTTGGATTAGATTCTTGAAAATAAAATGCCATTGGTACCTGATGCTCAACAACAACAAAAATATCCCACAAACTCCTGCAACTGTTAGACGTTCTATGAGGTTAAGTAGACCTCCTAAAATATTTTCTCCTTCTATGTATTCTATTTTATTAACTTATTCTGGTGAACTAGAAGGATATGAAGAAGAAATGCAGCTGGATTCCAAACAACAGTGGGAGCTAGGCATGAAAGAGGAAATGGATTCCTTGATGAGAATTAGACTTGGGACTTAGTCCCATTACTTGCAGGAAAAATAATCTTTCTAAATAAATGGGTTTATAGGCTAAAGGAGGAGGATGAAGGACATAAAACATATAAGGCCAGACTCATGGTTAAAGGTTTTGCATAGAAAAAAGGAATAGATTTTGATGAAATATTTTCTCCAGTTGTAAAAATGACTTCAATTGGAATTGTTCTAAGTCTTGTGGCTGCAGAAGACTTGCATCTTCAACAGGTAGATGTTAAAACAACTTTTCTCCATGGGGATTTGGAGGACGAAATCTACATGCAACAACCATAGGGATATGAGGTCAAAGGTAAGGAGGAATTAGTGTGTAGGTTGAAGAAGAGTTTGTATGGCCTAAAGAAAGCACCCCGACAATTGTATTTGAAATTTGATAGTTTCATGGCTGAACAAGGTTACCATAGATGTCATTCTGATCATTGTGTTTATTTTGAGAGATTGGATAATGGTAGTTATATTATCCTGTTACTTTATGTTGATGACATGCTTGTTGCTAGGTCTAACATGCAACATATAAATGAGCTTAAATATAAATTAGAAAAGTCATTTTCTATGAAGGATTTGGGTGCAGCTAAGAAAATCCTTGGTATAAGGACTTCACGGGACAAGAAAAATATAACATTAACTTTTTCCCAAAGTGAGTATATAAAGAAGGTGTTGAAAAGATTTCACATGCGGAATGCAAAAGCAGTTGGTACACCTTTGTCTAGTCATTTAAAATTGACTAAGGAGATGTGTCCAAAGACACAGGAAGAGGTAAATAAAATGTCTAACATCCCATATTCATCAGTTGTTGGCAGTTTGATGTATGTGATGGTATGCACACAACTAGATATTGAACATGCAGTGGGAGTTGTGAGCAGGTATATGAGCAATCTGGGGATGGAAAATTAGAATGTTGCCAAATGGATTCTTAGGTATTTGAGAGGTACTACTAGAAAGACATTATGTTTCAAAGGATCAAATGCTGCTCTACGAGGATATGTTGACTCTAATCTGGAAAATGATATTGACACAAGGGGGAGTACTACATGATACATTTTTACTATAAGGGGAACTATAGTTAGTTGGATTTCTAGACTACAAAAGTTTGTTGTTCTTTTAACCACTGAAGCTGAGTATGTAGCTACTATTGAAGCTAGCAAGGAGATGATTTGGTTACAACTTTTTTTGGAGGAATTGGGCTAGATGCAAGAAGATAGCCCATTGTATACTGATAGCTAGAGTGTCATTCATCTTGTAAAGAATTCGGCTTTGCATTTGAGGATAAAATACATTCAGCTCAGGTACCACTTCATACAATCTATTTTGGAGGATGGCTAGTCACGACTTGAGAAGATTCACATAAGTGGCAATCTTGCAGATATGTTCATGAAGGTAGTACCACAGGAGACGCTGATTTCCTCATTTTCTCTCGGCCTTCTTGACTGAAAATAGTGGAATTAAGGAACAACTGAGTCCAAGAGTTTTATCCAGTGGGAGATGCAAGAGTAGTTGTTGGCATATGTGCAGAATATGTTGACATGATGATATTGTGTTGTCATTGATGTCAATACGCTGAAAGAATGAACCGGTAATATACTCAAGAGAGAACTAGTAATATGCTGAAAGAGAACCGGTAATATGCTGAAGAGTGAACCAGTAACATGATGAAGAGTGAATAGTTTTATTGAAGTTAAGCAACTGGCAAAGTGAACTAGTATATGTGCTAAAGGTGAAGCGGTTTAATATGGTATGACTACCGGTTGGTAGTCTCAGCTTCAAGGTTTCCGGTTGAAGTGTTTCGAGCCTGTGTGATTCAACCGATGGCATTGTGTGATGAGTTAGCATTGTAATGGAGATCAGATTGTGTTGCCACATCAGCCTCATGCACGTGAAGGATCTTGCATGAAGGAGATTGATCCTATCTACCTCGGGAATGTGTGAAGTCTCTGCAAATGATGGAGAATGCGTGATGGGTTATCACCTCCAAGAAACGGTGAAGAAAGAACGATGGAGAATGTCTTGAGATCTATTCAAGACCGTTGTATTCAAATGCAAAGTGTTCAATGGTCAAGATTGAACCGAATGAATCATTCAACCTAAATGTTTAGGGTTTAGGGTTTATGTTACCGACCTATCTGTTTCCTATAAGGTCGATGTTGTGTTTCATGTTGAAGTTGTTGGAAAATGTTGTGTGTGTATCTAAGTGCAAAGATACGTGATTCTTGCCAGAACAGATAAGAGGGTTGATACCTGCAGAGTGTGTATGCAGAAGAAAGGAACTAAAGCAGGTCTGCATTGGCATTGAGTGCTATTACCAGATCATTGTAATACCTATTGATCTCTAATCACTTCAACAGTTGGAAAATCCCTTAACAGGGTAGCTTTAACTAGCTTGTTGTAAATCCTTTAACAAGGTGACTCAAAGCCATTGAGTTCATAAAATCCTCTAACAAGGTAACCCTTAACCGGTTATTCTAGCCATCCCTTAACTGGGTGATCCCTAACAGGATCGGTTCCTAACAGAACTTGTTGTAACAGTCTTTAACCGGACTAGGATTCTAACAGAGCGGACTTATAAAGAGTTCAAAAATAGATTGTAGGTATTCATCCCCACTGTAGTTTTTCCTAGTTGGGTTTCCACGTGAAAAAATATGTGTGTCATATGTGATGCTTTGTTGTTTTCTGTCAAGCGGTGAATCATGTTGATCTAGCAAGTTATTATATTTTTGTTGATAGATTACCTGTCTATGCACAAGGATAATATGGAAATGAGGGTGTAGGTTGTGTGGTAAGATAAGTGTTTCCAGTTTATATCTTTCACAGTCTCATTGTGCTTAACCGGTAGTATTTTGGTTTATGATCGGTGTTAGTGATTGGTAGTCAAGTTCACTGTTTGCAATCAAACCGGTTCAGGAAAAGTTTTTGTACCTGTATTGATTCACGCCCCCCCCTCTCAGTACCGGTTTGGTACTCACTATTCATCATTGTGTTATCAATTGGTATCAGAGCATCTTCCAGGTCCTCTGTGTTGTAAGCTTAACCGCTTGAGGGAAAGATCCTATTATAATGATGAAGAGGGAAGGTCCAAAATTCAACAGAGATAACTTTAAAATATGGAAGGACAGAATGAAGATATACATCAGAAGCATGAGTGCTCAACATTGGAGCTATGTTGAGAATGTTTATGTTATCCCTACCGGTACTCTCACTGATGACCAAAAGAGAGAGATTCAGGAGAATGGGCAAGTCATGGAAGCCTTGATCAGTAGTTTATCTGACATTGAGTTTATTGATGTCCAGGATAAAAAAAAAATCCCAAAGAAGTATGGGATACTCTTGAGAATATCTATGGCAGTGACGAGCATGTTAAAAAAGATAAGGAAGAAAGCCTTAGAGGAAATTTTGAAGACATGTGGATGGTTGAAGGAGATACCATTCAACAATATGGAATATGCAGGTGGTAAAATGGAAGATTCCACTATTGTTAGCAAATTTTTGAGATCCTTATTACCGGTCTATGCAATAAGGGTTGCTGCTATTCAGGAGTTAAGGTCAATAGACAAGACTAAGGTGTCCCTAGACTCCATCATTGCAAAGTTGACAGCCTATGAGCTAAATAGCTTTAATGGAAGTGTTCAAAAGACTGAATCAACCTTTAGACCATTTATTGCACCATCTAGAAAAGACAAAGAAGCTAGTACCAGTGGCGAACCAAGACAGAGCAGAGAAATGGATGATGAGGAGATCCTGATGGAATTTGAAGCTCTTCTTTCCAAGAGACTTCCTAAGGGAACCGGTAAATACAGAGGTAATCTTCCTTTGAAATGCTTCTCTTATAACCAGATAGGACACATTGCTGTAAGCTGTCCTTTTGGTGATAGCAAGGACAAACCGGAAAAGTTCAAGAAGTTCAAAGGAGGAAACCAGAGAAGCTGTTTTGTAGCAGTTGATGAAGGTGTCACTGATGAGGAATCAGAAGATGAAGAAAATGAGGATATTGTGTTTGTAGCAGTCAAGGAAGATGTGTTAGACAAGAAGGCTCTTGTCTCCCACTTTGATAATTCTAATGAGTGGATTATTGACAATGGTTGTTCTCACCATATGACTGGTGAACAAAGTAAGTTTCTTTCTCTAGAAGAGTATGATGGTGGTGTAGTTCATTTTGGTAATGATGCACCATGTATGGTCAAAGGCAGAGGGTCCATCTCTCTGAATGGAAAGAGCAGTGTTGACAATGTGTATTGGGTAGAAGGTCTAAGGCACAACCTTTTGAGTGTTGCTCAACTGAATAATAATGGACTCACTCTGGAATTCAAAAATGGAGTGTGCAAAATCAAAGGAAAGAGTGGTGAACTGATGGCTACCAGTATGCAAACCAAAGGTAACCTATTTTAGCTAAATGCTAATGTCAGTACATGTCTTATGGCTAAGTTTGAAGACAACTGGATATGGCATAGGAGACTCTGCCATGTAAACTTTGACAATATTGTGAAGGCCAGTAAGATCAAGGCAGTTAGAGGATTGCCAGTGCTGAGAAAACTAGAAAATCCTTTGTGCAGAGAGTGTCAACTGGGGAAAATGTCTTCCTCAACCTTTAAAGGTAAATCTTTCACTGCAGACAATTTACTTGATCTTGTGCATACTGATTTGTGTGGTCCTATGAAAACTAGGAGTGTGCAGCGAGATAGGTATTTTATGATTCTTACAAATGATTTCTCAAGAATGATGTGGGTCACATTCCTGAAAGACAAGTCTGAAGCCTTTGGAAAGTTCAAAGCTTTCAGAGCACTAGTAGAGAAGGAAAGTGGTAGAAGAATCAAATGTCTCAGAATTGATCAAGGAAGAGAATTCACTTTCGGTGAATTCAACAAATATTGTGAAGAGAATGGCATCAAGATGCAACTATCTGCCCCCCGAACTCCATAGTAGAATGGCTTAGCTAAGGGGAACAACTGGACTATGGTTGAAGAAGCTAGAAGCATGTTGATCAAAGGAAAGGTTGCTCATGCCTTTTGGAGAGAAGTGGTGAGCACTGCAATCTACACAATGAACCAGGTACTCATCAAGAAAGGAAAGGATAAGACTCCTTATGAGTACTGGACCGGTAAGACACCAGTGGTAAGCTACTTTAGAGTGTTTGGTAGTAAATATTATATCAAGAGGAGTGAACATCAGAGCAAGTTTAATGCTAAATGTGATGAGGGAATATTCCTATGGTATTCCACAAAGAGAAAAGCTCTCAAATGTTTCAACAATAGGACTTAGAGAATTGTTGAAAGCATCAATTTTAGGGTTGATGAAAACTTTGAGAAACCTGAGGAAATTGGCAGAGAGCATGTAGGAGATGAACCGGTAGTAACCTTCTGGGAACCGATTGCAAATCAGCCCAGTACCAGTAATTGTGCTCCTACATCGGTGGATGTTGATGTTGATGAAGATGAGGATGAAGAAGAAAAGAAAGAGGAATATGTTAAGAATATACCTAGGTATGTAAAACTCAATCATGATCCAAAGCAGATCATAGGAGACAAAGATGCAGGGATAATTACAAGAAGAAAGGTCGGAGAAAACTCATGTATGATCTCTGAATTTGAGCCTAAATCATTCAAAGAGGCACATAAAGATGAAGACTAGATCAAGGCAATGGAAGAAGAACTTGACCAGATAGAGAAGGATGGTACATGGTCTTTGGTACCCAGACCGGAGCATAAAAATGTCATTGGAACCAAATGGGTCTTCAGAAATAAACTGAATGAGGATGGCACAGTGGTAAGGAACAAAGCCAAACTAGTATGTAAAGGATATGCCCAAGAAGAAGGAGAAGACTATAGATAAACCTTTGCTCCAGTAGCAAGATTGGAAGGAGTTTGTATGCTCCTTGCATATGCAGCTTTTAAAGGATTCAAGGTATACCAAATGGATGCAAAATCTACATTTCTAAATGGAATACTTGAAGAGGAGGTGTATATAGAGCAACTAGATGGGTTTTCCCTATCAAAAGACAGTGACATGGTGTGTAGGCTACATAAAGCCGTGTATGGACTGAAGTAGGCACCTAGAGCATGGTATGAACGCTTGCACTCCCATCTTGTGAAGATTGGATTTGAAAGAACAAGTGAAGGTAGAAATATCTACTTAAAATCAGAAGGAGATTAGATTTTGATCTGTGAAGTATTTGTTGATGACATAATCTTTGGTGGAGATGACAAGATGAGTCATGACTTTGCAGATGTCACTCATAGGGGAGATTAAGTTCTTTATTGGACTGCAGATTCAACAAATGAAAGATGGAATCTTTATTACTCAGTCCAAGTATGTTAAAGAGGTGTTGAAGACCTTTGGCATGGAAGATAGCAAACCAGTTGGTACACCAATGGTGACCGGTTGTAAACTATCAAAAGAAGATGACTCAGCATTGGTAAATGAGAAGGAATACCGATCAATGATTGGTAAGTTGCATTATGTAGTGCATAGAAGACCGGACATTGCACATGCAGTGGGTATTATCGCTTGGTTTCAACAAAGCCCAAGAGAATCCCACTTGGTAGCACTCAAGAGAATTCTTAGATATCTAAAGGGAACTATTGACTATGGATTATGGTATCCATACAATGATGATTTCAATCTAAAAGTGTTCACATATGCTAATTGGGTTGGTAATGTGGATGACCGAAAGAGCACAATCGTTGGTGCATTCTTTCTTAGTGGTAGACTGGTCTCATAGATGAGTAAAAAGCAGAGTTTTATCTCTCAGTCTACAGCAGAAGTGGAGTATGTTGCAACTTTTATGAACTGCACCCAGACTATTTGGATGAAGCATGTATTGAATGGCTTCAAAGTTCCTGTATCTAAACCAGTAAGTATATTTTGTGACAATACAAGTGCAATTAACATTTCCAAGAATCCAGTTGTACATGCTAGAACCAAGCACTTTGAACTCAAGTATCATTTATTGAGGGAAAAGGTTCAGAACAAAGAGGTGGTATTGGAACATGTTTCTAGTAAGGAGCAGTTAGTAGACATATTCACCAAGCCTCTACCGAAGGCTACTTTTACCTATCTGAGAGGTGAATTAGGGGTGTTGCCCCTTCAAGAGGTAATCTAAAGGTTTGTGCTCCACATCAGTCAGATCTTACTTTGCTATATCTTTTCAGGATTGATGTGTTGAAGGATGCTACTCCTCAGGGGGAGCAGCATAGTGGAACAGGGAAGCTTGTGCCTCCACTTTGGCATTATTGTCAAAGGGGGAGAAGATGTGAAGTGTAAAAGATATCTGTAGTATTAAGGAGAAGATGTGATGCAGATAGAGAGATATCTTTGTATATTGTCATCAATGCCAAAGGGGGAGATTGTTGGCATATGTGCAGAATATGTTGACATGATGATATTGTGTTGTCATTGATGTCAATATGCTGAAAGAATGAACCGGTAATATACTCAAGAGAGAACCGGTAATATGTTGAAAGAGAGCCGGTAATATGCTAAAGAGTGAACTGGTAACATGATGAAGAGTGAATAGGTTTATTAAAGTTAAGCAATTGGCAAAGTGAACCGGTATAATGATGAGAACTGGTATATGTGCTAAAGGTGAAGTGGTTTAATATGGTATGACTACCGGTTGGTAGTCTCAGCTTTAGGGTTTCCGGTTGAAGTGTTTCAAGCTTGTGTGATTCAACCGATGGTATTGTGTGATGAGCTAGCATTGTAATGGAGATCCGATTGTGTTGCCATGTCAGCCTCATGCACGTGAAGGATCTTGCATGAAGGAGATTGATCCTATCTACCTCGGGAATGTGCAAAGTCTCTGCAAATGATGGAGAATGCGTGATGGGTTATTACCTCCAAGAAGCGATGAAGAACAAATGATGGAGAATGTCTTGAGATCTGTTCAAGACCATTGTATTCAAATGCAAAGTGTTCAATGGTCAGGATTGAACCGACTGAATCACTCAACCTAAATGTTTAGGGTTTAGGGTTTATGTTACCGACCTATCTGTTTCCTATAAGGTCGATGTTGTGTGTGTATCTAAGTGCAAAGATATGTGATTCTTGCTAGACTAGATAAGAGGGTTGATACTTGCAGAGTGTGTATGCAGAAGAAAGGAACTAAAGCGGGTCTGCATTGGTATTAAGTGCTATTACCAAATCATTGTAATACCTGTTGATCTCTAATCACTTCAACAGTTGGAAAATCCCTTAACAGGGTAGCTTTAACTAGCTTGCTGTAAATCCTTTAACAGGGTGACTCAAAGCCATTAAGTTCATAAAATCCTCTAACAAGGTAACCCTTAACAGGGTTTAACCCTTAACCGGGTATTCTAGCCATCCCTTAACTGGGTGATCCCTAACAGGATCGGTTCCTAACAGAACCTATTGTAACAGTCTTTAACCAGACTAGGCTTCTAACAGAGCAGACTTCTAAAGAGTTCAAAAATAGATTGTGGGTATTCATCCCCACTGTGGTTTTTCCCAGTTAGGTTTCCATGTGAAAAAATATGTGTGTCATATGTGATGCTTTGTTGTTTTTTGTCAAGCGGTGAATCATGTTGATCTAGAAAGTTATTATATTTTTGTTGATGGATTACTCGTCTATGCACAAGGATAATATAGAAATGAGGGTGTAGGTTGTGTGGTAAGATAAGTGTTTCCGGTTTATATCTTTCACAGTCTCATTGTGCTTAACCGGTAGTATTTTGGTTTATGACCGGTGTTAGTGATTGGCAATCAAGTTCACTGTTTGCAATCAAACCGGTTCAGGAAACATTTTTGTACCTATACTGATTCACACCCCCCCCCTCTCAGTACCGGTTCGGTACTCACTATTCATCATTGTGTTATCAATAGTAGTGTCATCTAGGATCAGTCTCCAAGTGGGAGATTGTTTGGTGTGAAGCTTGATTAGTCTCCAAGTGGGATATTGTTGATATGTGGATGTGTTATATGGATGTTGCTCATCTCAGATGAACCATGTTAAATCTTTGTGTTATTTGTGTTATGCATTTTTTTCTTCATCTTTTGTGTTTGTATCTACATATAATTGTTAGTTTGTATTTGCTCCATATCTGCCTAAACCCTAACACAAATTCCTTTAAGTCATGATCTAGGAGAATCTGTTTTGTCCCAAGTACCTGTAATTTCAAAAGATGAGTTGCCTCCTCAATCTTGAGTGGTTACGCAAGAAAAGGATCAAAATTTTGATACCACTCAACAACAAGGACTTGAACAATAGGAGGAAGCCATGGACATAGATGATTAGGACAACCGCTTAGTCCTCACACCTCAAGACCAAGAAGAACTCTTAAGGAAATCTAAAGAAAAAGAAAAAGAGGAAAAGGAGAAAAGAGAAAAATAAATCATTGGATGTGAAGAAGAAAAGTAGGAAGAAGGTACAATGGAGCAGCAATAAGAAAAAGATAATCAACAACAACCTCCCTTGTAGAGTGATGAACCAAAGGAACAAATATAGTCAGAACTTCACAGGGAAGAAGAAGAAGAAGAGTAGGAATAGATTGCTCATGGTCACACAATGACTGCCTAAATTACTCCTTAGGGTGACCAACTAGATTCCAATGCGCCTCAGTGGTTGAAGTTCAATTTTGAGAGAAAAAGGAAGATTGTTTTACCCAAGGTGACCATCTAGGATGTTATGGTTGAAACTCCTAGGAAAAGAAAGAAAGCAAAAAATTTACACCATCTATCCAAGAGTGAATTAGGCAAGGTCATGGTGAGCATAAAAACACCAACACTAGAAAAAGAGAGAGGATAACAGGGCCCAGTTGATTACAGGGTTTCACTTTTACACCATCTATCCAAGAGTGAATCAGGGAAGGTCATGGTGACCATAAAAACACCAACACTAGAAAAAGAGAGAGGATAACAGGGCCCAGTTGATTACAAGGTTTCCCAAGTGAACTTATGTAGGGAAACCAAATGGGGGTAAATTGCCACATTAGATGCTAATACTGCCACCATCAAATCAAGGATTGAAAAGGAACATAAGTCTAAGCAAGAGACCAAATCTTGGTTGGAATAGTACAGATAGGTACTTGTGGACTTAGCAGTCCCTCTTAACTCAAGGTCAACAGATACACAATCTTCTTCCTTAGCATCCCCTCAAGAGGAGGTTAAATTTTTATATGTTATGAAGGATAAGGAGACAACTATGGACAAATGGGCTAGCAACCAGCTGCGGAAGGTAAAATATTTTTCTACAAGAGACTATGGATATAAATGAAGATGATTGCTTCTTACAGAAGACCGTGATTTCTCTTTCAACTCAATGGGATGCTCAATCTCAAAAGTATGGAAAGAAAATTGGGATATTGAAGAAAATCAAGGGCCTAGGACAAGATGTGATTAGATGAGAAGATCTACTTGGAGGTGAAGATATTTCTATTCTTTAGGATTGCATCTATAGATTGGAGTTCAAGAGATATTACTAATAAATGCAGGCCTAAGATGTTGAAAGGACACCCTTCTTTCTTGGATCTATTAAAGGGGTATGAAAAAAATGTTGTAAAGATCCCAAGGGAACATGTACTCATAGGTACATGAGGTAGCTTGGTCACTCGAGAGTTAGTGCTCAAAGAATGGGAATGGTATCTTGCAAAAAAATTCTTTGCAAGTTAAGTTTGATACATTGTTAATAGAGAGATATGTGTACCTTATCTTGCAATCCTACCAAGCAACTTAGCTGGTGGACAACTTAGTAGATAAAATGGAAGAAATGAGGGAGAATGTCAAAGTCTCCAAGTTCTAGATTGAGTATGTTCCAAATCCACCCCAATCTTCAATTAAGTGTAAATTAGTAAACAATGGGAGCTTCAGGAAAAAGAACAAGTAAACATGTGAAAGACTATAGGTACACTCTTAGTTATTTCAAGTAAGGAGGCAGAATTGTAGTGCATTGAAACAACTAGCAATGCTCCAACAGTAAAGTCCAGTTTTGAACAATAGGTCCAAGAGATAGTTTTTCTTGACATGCATGCCTTTATGACACCCTTGAAGGGAGGAACTTAGGCAAAAGAAGAAGTGCAACTATTAGTCCCGAACGCAGTAACTTGCATGTTAACTATGTCTCCCTCTAGTTTGTAGCAAAGTTTTAGGCAAGATTTATTTTAAGTCATGGGGATTTTGGGTTCTATAAATATAATTTTCAAAGTCATTGTAGAGGTCCTAGAATTGATGATTTGAGGCCAATAGTTAGTAACTTCATCTTTTATACATTTTCAAGTTTTAATATCTTTGTAGACAGTAGCACAACTGTAGTATCAGTGATTGTTGGTGCTTTTTGGATTGCATGGTCAATGAACTTTGTTCTTCAAAATTTGTATTCTTATGTGATTCAATATCTTCTTTCATTCTAGATAGGATTTTATTGTTCCAAGAATTGTTATTCTATGAAGCATATTGGGCATATTAATGGTATATAAGGATTGATTATTGATGTGAAAATTTTCTTCTTAAAAATCTTGCTCTGTTTGCATGTAAATCGACGATCTTGCATGTTAAATGGGAAGTCATGTTCAATTTTCTCTTGAATGTCATTGATAATATCATGTTGCATGGTCTATTTATTTCATAGTTACATGCTTTTCTTATTCTCTTTACTTTCTTTCTTAGAATCCCAATTTATCTTTTTTACTTTATTTACTTAGTATAGATTCAACTTGTATGCTCCACTTGCAACTAGCAAACCCCTTGATTCAAACAAGACATGTGAACACTTAGTTATCCTTGCATTGTTGTGACCCAACAATAGAGACCTTGGAAGGTTGGGAGTCCTTTCTTCCTTGCCCTTTTTGGGAGAAGCTTAGTTTTACTTAGCTTTTGTTACGTGTGTCAAAAGGCCCATCAACACATACTTTTTTTGTTAAGAAAATTTGTCTGTGTTGAACATAGTATTTTCACTATGCTGCTAATTTGGCCCGCACTTTATCGCATTGCACAATCTAGTTGTGTAGTTCAAGAATTAAGCATTGTAGCGTGTTAGGAACCTACCCCTAGGATTTCAAGTCATAATCATTTTTGCACCAAAATTTATAAGTCTGATTCTCTAAATTATAGTTTAACAATGTAATGTGTTTCTGTTGTCTCATTAGAATGCTTCATGCTCCTTCGTCGTGATTAGTACGCTTGTGCATATTTGGGAATATGTTCAAGACAATATGTTGATTCAACATTATGAGTTTCATGTGATTTGGTTCCCTATAGTGTAGTATTAATTATGATGGAGTGTGCCAGTTTGTTTGGTTTATTTTGTTTCTATCAGATCAGTTATTTTCCCCAACTGCACAATAATTTGATTAATTTATTTAGGATCTATGATTGTAGAAAGGTTGTTGATGGTCTATAATGTCTTCATCTTGGTCTGCATGATGTTTATAGTGTATCCTCACTGGTGTGAAGACTAATTGTATACGATGAAAATGATGATGATAAATTATTGCAAAACCACAAAGATCCAACCACAACAAACCCTAGTCCTACAATTAAACATTCACCATACACCAATGAAGATACCTAAGAACATGCAAATCAATAAATTGAACAATAATATCATTCACATGCCAAGTAGGGGTTTAATATCCATTGTCTCCTATCCCCATTGATCTTGTTTGATATATTTTCTCTCAGATTTTGTATGTGCACAAGAGCTCAACAAAGAGCAGATTGTGGTTGTGAAGTCGCTTGATCGCAAGAAGGCTTGATTGCATACATTATTGATTGGAGTTAATAATGATGAGATAATACTCTTATATAGAAGATGCTTTAGAAAATGGAGGGATAAGATTAAGAAGTGAAAGAAATATATATGGCCGACTAGGATTGAAGGGTAGGTAGAAGAAATAATAAAATAATGAAGGGCGTAGGTAGAGGAAAATTAAGAGATAAATGACATGTGTCATGAATAGAAAAAGCTAATGAATTAATTAAATAAATAAAGATTTATTTAATTAATAGAGGAAGTGGGACCAATTAAATAAATAAAATAATTAATAGAAGACGTAGGATAAAATAATGAAATAATTAAAAATATTTATTTAATTAAGCATGACAATTTTAGGTGTCTACACTAACAATTTACTATTTTGTTAGTGGTGTTAATATTTGGGCTGACAAGTTGAGTTTCTCCAATTGTGGTTGATTTTGACCTATTCTAGTTGCTTTGAAGGATGTGTTAAGAATTTTTTTGGATTTTGTGATGCTTTGGGTTGATCTGCAAACTAATCTTGGTTTCTGACATATTTGTTTGGAGCTGACCTATATTAGGCTACATGTTTCATTCTATTGGAGTCTACCTAATTAATATCATGGTGTGTTGTGAGGAGTATATAAGGAAAGATAAATAATTCATGAAGGTAATTAAGGATGTTGTAATGTGTGAAATATTTTGGAGATGAATCAATTGAGAATGAAGTGTGTGAAATTAGTATGACAAAGTAATTGTACTATATAGGAGGACTACAACTTCAACATATGTCAGATGATTTTTCTACAACAGTTCATGTTCTTATTGTAATCTTCATGTATCTTTCTAAGAGATAGTGTGTATTCTCAACAAGTATCTTATATCTTGCCCTAGGGTAGTGAAACTTAGCATGCATGTCCTTTCGGGAGAAAAGATCTTCCTTGGCAGTGTGTCTAAATCAAACATTATGATATATGTTTCATATTTTGTGAGTAAATCCCCACTATGTTTTTCCCTTTCTTGGGTTTTCCATGTAAAAATATTAGAGTTCTTGTGTGGTGCATATTTTATTTTTGTTCATTCTTTTAGTAGATTTTACTTAAATGATTAAATATGTAATTGATGTTTAATTTTTAATTAATGTTGATTCACCCCCTCTCAACATTTGGGTGTGTTCAACAATCTCAACTTCTCATCTTATATAACTTTTATTTGTAAAAGACAAGGAAAACTAACCAATATTTTTTACTTACGTGTTCCACATCATAAGATAAAAAACTAAAAAACAAATGGATTCAAAAACTTACACCCTTGGATTCCTAGTGATATTCATAACCATACAAGACAATGAAAAAATCCACACCAACACCCATCACAAGAAACATACAATGGGAATGAAACTCAATATCACATTTTGAATACTAAAAAATGTTTCAAGAGTTCATTTAAAACCTAGAAATGCTAGAGTTAGCTGATCATTTTATTGAGATGGATAGGGTCCATTTATTGCTTTAAATAATTCAAAGTGGGTCTAAAATTCCACCAAATTTTGTCCTTTCTAAACTTAAATATCTAATTAGACAAAACCTCACACCATCCACAACCACATTAGATTGGTTATAGGAAGACCACCCACTTGACTCAAACACTCCATATACACTTAAGGTGGATCTATTTACACATCAAACTTACAACTCTCCTCCAATCACATTCTCATTACACCACATGTCACTCCTCATGAACCCTCTTCACAACTAAGGATTAAGATACCCACAAGTGTAGTCCACCAAAGCATACATACAACCACATCTAATGCACCACAAAACAAATCTTCATACTTTATTAATAAAATGAAACCACCTCAAATATCCATCCCTCCCATAACATTTTACAAGCATTCATTTCCCCAAATAGTAGATACTTCTCACAAACATCAATAATCATCAATTCCTAATTTACATCATTCTCATATATTCCATCGACTCCATCATACCAAGATTTCCAATATTTGTATCTACCAATGTCTCATCAATAAAAAATGGTACCTCTTAACCAACAATGCATAAACCAGTATAACATTA
The DNA here is from genome assembly GCF_030272615.1 of Cryptomeria japonica. NCBI lineage: Eukaryota > Viridiplantae > Streptophyta > Pinopsida > Cupressales > Cupressaceae > Cryptomeria > Cryptomeria japonica. The sequence continues at coordinate 19,463,210 of NC_081407.1, forward strand.
CATACACATTACCACCACTTAACCACATGTGATACACCAGGTTACAAATCCTAGTCCCATAAATTCTTTGTTCAAGAATGGGAAAAAATAAAAGAAATTCTTAAGGTACTATAAGTAGTGACCTGGAATCAAAAGAAACCTTATAGGTTTGACAATATATTGTAATGACAAAAAATAGTGGGTTTCACAAGTTAAGTTATGTAAACTTGCAAAGCCACTTATTTTCACATCTAACATTAAAAGGTCAAATGAATTTGATTGATCCATTCTTCTATTCAAGTATGAAATGGATTGAATGCAGATCATATTCACCTCCCTCTTTTAGAAATTGAGGTTGAATGTATATTATTGAATTTAAATGCTAGATCTAGGACAAATGATAGAAAATTGACACAAAATAGCATGAATAGTAAGTTTCAGATGTAGTATGTGGACACAGAGCTAGATTTGAGAAGAAGGAATAGAGAGATACCTATGTTAGAAAATTTGACCTGAAAGTACGGGACCAGGATGCTTGGGGTGATTTGGTCCTCCAACTATTAAATGCAGAAAAACAAGAAAATTTTGAAATCAGAATGACACTTATAATATTTTCCCAGAAGTTTGTTGAAAATTTGTTAGACTAAGATGCTTAAGGCAACCCAATCTTCTGCTTTTCACTCCCGCAAAAGTTGGATTTGATCATTGTATTATTCTCTGTCAAAATATTAATTCATATCTTTTGGATCTAATCATCTGTACACAGAAAGAAGGGGAATAGTGTTGTTGACAAGGGTTTCCTAGGTCAAACCTTGGGTTTGGAATTAACTCTTGAATTTAAATTAAAATTGAACTTGTAATGGAATTGATTGAAACAAAAAGCTTTCCTTTTAAGGACAAGGCTAAATCTGAATTGAAATGCTTGAATTGGAACTTGATACCTTGATGAATCTTGCTTTGAAGTCTTCATGCAAAGGTTAATAATGTCATGTAGAATGTCTCCATACTATCTTGATCATGGATACCATCATGAATGCTTGAAATCTAAACTTGACCTCTCCTTCACTGCCCTGATGATGCTTGATTGCTTGCTCACTTGGATTTGCTTGATAGGGATTGTAATAGAGGAAATTTTCTACCTCAAGGATGATGGATCCTTGAGAAAAAACTCTCCCTTCGATACCTCCTCGAATTGGTGTTAAGATGAGCTAGGGGATAACAAAATCAAATTGAAGCATTAGAAATTCAAGAGGACTCTCTGGGCGGCTCTGTTGAGCCTTTGTCCTCAGGATGAGCACGCAAAGTTGGGACACCAGCGCGACACATTGTTGTCTTGTATGGATAGGGCACAGAGTCCGAGCAAAAATCTCTAGATGTACTGAAAAAACTTGCAAAATAGTTAAATAATATTGAAATGAATAAAAAGTGCGGGTTATGAAATAGAATAAGAAAATAAAAGGAAAGTAAGGAGATGTTACAAAGGGTCCACATTATGAAGCCTCCCGCAAGATGATTTTTTCCTCATGATAATGTACCTACACACATGCAAGAAGGAAAATGTTGTGGGTTGTGTTTTGGAGTCTACCTAAGTTAGACCCCCATTTTGGTGTTTACACCTCCATGGACAACCCAAGAAGCCACAAGAATAATAAAGTGATAAAGATAATTGGAAATGGAATAAGATAATGGAAAATGATATGCAAAATGAAAGAGAAGGAGGATAAGAGAACTCCCCTTTCATAATGCTTTGTGAAGATAATGGTGTATGTCACTTGAAAAGTTGCAACAATGGTGTCTTTGTTAGCAACAATCAAGAAGGAAGACAAAGAGGGGGGGTTAAATCAGTCTTCACCGGAAATCAGATAATCAAACACCAAAGTATAAACTGATAAACTACATCAACTGAAAGATGAGAAAATGAGCAACACAACACACAACACCAATATTTGTGACGTGGAAAACTTGGTAAAGGGAGAAACCACAGTGGGAACCTACCCACAATAAGATGATACTCTGCCACAATATGTGAAAATATTACAATGGGGAATGCACATGCATTCAGGCACACTTCCTAGAGCTCACTGCTCAAAAGATATATGCTCAGAAAGATACAACCCTTAGGGAAGTCTCACTGACTTACAAAATGAGTCAGACTACAATCCACAAGAAATGAACTGCAATAGTAGTATCTACGTATGCCAGATGATAGTTCCGGTTAAACATAGTTGTCTACTCTGCAACATCGATCTCACCACAACACTTCATCGAATGATATATTTCTTGTTCGCACATAAAACTCTCTCTGATAATGCAGATGTGATACCAACAACTAAATTACATAAGTATATCACCTATATATACAAATCATCAACCTTGATAGCAAGGTCGACTAAACCCTCAACTCATAAATACAAAAATTACATTACACGAGACTAGGATCGACCATTGGACTAATATTATGATTTATATTACATAGCATGGACCTAATTCAAATTCCCAAATGATCATATCCATCAGAAATCGTGCCAAGATCAACTGCAACACGCTACACCACCAGAAATACTGCACAACATACAAATCATCATCGATTGATAGAAATCACCAAAACTCGCACCACGATCAATACAGATCACCAAAACAAATAGGACATGATTAGGAAACACCAACAAACACGTTAGAATAATCTGAAACAGTTGCACCAACTCCACCTTTCAAATCTTCATCGATCAATGTCTCAAAGCTCAAGAACATAACCAAAAAACAAATGTCATGAAGAAAGATAACTTGCAGGTCACCAAATCATGAACCATCTAAAATGAAGATACACAAGATCATCCCAAACAACATCCCAAAGTCTTAGTGCAAGATCTGATCATGCTGGAATATACCAGAGGGAATATCTACAGGAACACCCGAAACCGATAACCAAAGAACAACAAACCGGATCAGAAAATCTTCCCAAACTCACAAGAATAACCCACAAGAATACGTTGACATCAATGAAAATAACATATCCAAATTCAACAACCAAATCTAACAGACTACAAGAATCTCCCCAACAATCTCAACAACTCAACAATCTCCCCCTTTGGCATTGATGACAACATATGAATGTGAAAAATAGTCAATGCAAATAAAGAAGATATCACCAGCAGACTCCCCCTAAGATCAAGATATATAATAAAGTGTTTTACATGATCTCTTCCCCTTTGACAACAATGCCAAAGTTCTCCAAAAACAGAAAACCAAACACACTCTCCCCCTTTGAATATGAAACACAAATCTCTCTCCTCCAAAACAAAAAAACATGAATCTGTCACAACCAAATCAATAGAGTACTCGAGCAGAGGAGCAACATCAACACATCAATCCAGATAAAAAGAATAAGGCTTTGAAATCCACCGGATCGATGTAATTCAATGCATCTAGTTCTCATTGGGAGGGGTGGTTACCCCTAGCTTATCTCTCAAATAGACAAATATATCTACAGGCAAAGGCTTAGTGAGAATATCAACAATTTGTTCCTTTCTAGATACATATTCCAACTTCACCTTCTATTCACTGACCTTCTCTTTCAAGTAATTGAATTTGATTGATATATGCTTAGTCTTTGAATGTTGTACCAGATTCTTTGACAGGTTTATAGCACTGGAATTATCACAATATATAATAGTAGGACCATCATAAATAATTCTGATTTATTTCAACATTTGCTTCATCCAAACTATCTGAGTGCAATTACTAGCAGCAACAATGTACTCAGCTTCAGCAGTAGATAAAGATATTGAGTCTTGTTTCTTGCTAGCCCATGAAACCAACTTCTTACCCAAAAAGAATTCTCCACTAGTAGTACTCTTCTGATCATCTACATCACTTGCCCAATCTGCATCAGTGTAAGCACATAACATAAAATCATCTTTCTTAAGATACCATAAACCTTAATCCATGGTTCCCTTAAGATATCTGAATATTATTTTAACAATAATAACATGAATTTCCTTTGGATCAGCTTGATATCTAGTAGCCATACATACAACATGCATAATGTCAGGCCTATTCTGAGTAAGATATAATAATCCACCAACCATAGATCTGTATAAACTCTGATTAGCTCTAGGAGATTCATCATTTTTAGATAATTTACAACCAGACACCATAGGAGTTCCAACCAGTTTGGAATCATCTAGTCCAAACTTTTTCAACAATTCCTTCACATACTTAGTTTGAAATATAAAGATACCTTTTTCTGTTTGTGCAATTTGCAAACCTAAGAAAAATTTCATCTCACCAATCATAGACATTTCAAATTCCTTTTGCATATCACCGACAAACTTCATACTCATATCATCATCACCACCAAAAATAATGTCATCAACAAAGAATTCAACAATCAAAATGTTATCATTTTTAATTTTAAAGTATAGATTACTATCAACAACACCTTTAGTGAATCCTAGTTTCAACAAGTATTTATCTAATCTAGCATACCATGATCTAGGAGCTTGTTTTATTCCATAAAGTGCAAATCCAATAGTGAAAATCCATCAGGCTGTTCAATGTAGACTTCTTCTTCTAGATCACCATTCAAAAATGTAGATTTGACATCCATCTGATATACCCTGAAATCTTTATAAGCAGCATAGGCAAGTAACAACCTAACAACTTCAATTCTGGAAACCAGAGAAAAAGTTTCTTCATAATTAATTCCTTCTTGCTATGAATACCCTTTCCAGACCAGTCTAGCTTTATTTCTGACTACTTCATTGACTTCATTCAATTTGTTCCTAAAAAACCATTTAATACCGATAACATTTTTATCCTTAGGTCTAAGCACAAGTTCCCAAGTATTATTATTTTCAGTCTAATCTAATTCTTCTTCCATGGCCCTCATCCAATTATCATCTTTACAAGCTTCAACAACATCTTTCGGTTCAACTCTGGATATCAAACATACCTCTTATGCAACTAACCTACTTCTAGTCATCACACCTTTATTCTTATCACCAATGATCTAATTCTCGGAGTGATTTAATCTAACATACCTCAGAGTCTTCAGATTCTTAGATTCCTGCACATCATCACCAACAACAACAACATCTAGATTAACAGTCTCTGTCTCTACCGGATCATTCTGCTTAGGTCCTTCAGGCTGAATATGAGCTAAAACAATATGTTGACCTTCATCATAAGATCTGATCTCCTTTCCAAGGTTCTCATCCACCTTCACACATGCACTCTCAACAATCTTTCTTAGTCTCTTGTTATAACACCAGTAGGCTTCTCTTTGTGGAATATCCCAAAAAGATACCTTCATCACTTCTAGCATCAAACTTTCCAATATCCTCATCTCTCTTGATATAAAATTTGCTACCAAAAACTTTTAAATATTTCACAGTAGGAACATGACCAAACCAAAACTCATAAGGTGTCTTACCAGTATCACCTTTGATATGAACTCTGTCAAATGTGTAGACTGCAGTGCTAATGGTTTCTCTCCAGTACATCTTCGGAACATTTCCTTCAATCAACATAGTTGTTGAAAGGAAGAACCATAATCCAAAATAGTACAGTTCTTCCTTTCAACAACTCCATTATGTTGTGGGGTTATAGGGGCAGAAAGTTGTCTTCTAATTCCATGCATCTCATAGAAAGAATTAAACTCACTAGAACAAAATTCTCCAACTCTATCAAATCTTAGACACTTCATCTTCAATGCGGACTCTGTTTCAACTTTATCATATGTAGATGATACTATTGCAGTTCATTTCTTCCAGATTGTAGTCCGATTCATTTTGTAAGTCAGTGAGACTTCCCTGAGGGTTGTAGCCTTCCGGGCATATATCTTTTGAGCAGTGAGCTCTAGGCAGTGTGCCTGAATGCATGTGCATTCTCCATTGTAATATTTTCACATACTACTGCAGAGTATCATCTTATTGAGTGTAGGTTCCCACCATGGTTTTCCCCTTGAGCGGGTTTTCCACGTCAAAGTCTTGGTGTTGTGTGTTGTGTTGTTTGACATACACTGTCACATTGAGGACTTGGGAACATCTGAAATAAAGGGCATGTACATGAGCGAGCTGATGAGAGAGTCTGGAAAGATCAAACCAACATACAAGCAAATTGAAGACTTAGGGTTTACCGACATTCTGGACACCCAGAATTCAAAGATGAGATAATTAGGTATGTTTTGAGCAGAGTACATGGGGAGTTTATCTGGCTAGATAGATCTTACAAAATCACCAAGGAAGTCATCTGGGAAATCATTGGTTTACCATCGGTTGGGCAACATCTAAATAAGAAGGTTTCAAATGATTTCATGAACAAAATCACCGGCGCGACATCTGACAGGAGACCTATGAGAATAAGCACTATTACTGACATGGACATCAAATTCGGTAGCATGATCATCAAGTATAAGGTAACTCAGTAAAACTGACTGAATTATGTTTCCATTTCTTGCATTCTCACTGCATACAAAATGATGAGATAAAATGTAAAATTGGATCTATGCGGTTGAATGTTAGATGAGTTATTAATAAACCTAGGAAAGATTAAGGGAGAAAAGAAGGGAACCTTTCAGTATGGCAACTTAATAGTCTGCTTAATGTTATTTTTCATGAATGATACACCCGGTTTTGGTAAAAGGCAATGGGAATTTGACATCCCGGTAGGGAGACAATTGAAATAGTCAATTGCTGCTCTAGGCAGTTAGAGAGATGATAAGGTATGGGGATATTTCAAAGCATTCCAAAAATCTATGAAGTCTAGGGTAAGGGTTCCTAAGCACATTTAAAAAAAATATTCAACTGACATATGCTTCATGGTGAAGAAGGATGAAACACTTATGGAAGTGGTTAAGCCCTAGAAGATTTGGATTGAGGAAATGGGCTATGAAGTGGATGCACAGATCCTTGAGGCTTATGCAAAAATGTTGATTGATGCACCTATTGATGAGGCAGAGAAGCCCCGTGGTACTGCAAAACAAAAATCACAAGACGTTTAAACATAGTTCAACCAGAAGAAGAGAGAGAAGCAAGAAGGAAAGGCTAGCAAATTTGTTGAGAAGGTCTCACAAGACATCAAAGCATTAATTAATGATGTTCTGGAGAAAGGCAGGAAGAGGAAGAATCCAAGAGTACACATTGAGCCTGTTACAACAGAGTCTGAATCTAAGGATGACACACCCTTGGCATTCAAGAGGGTTGTAAGGAAGAAAATAGAGGAAACGAAGGTAGAAGCTAAAAAGAAACTGGTTAGGAAGGTTACATTCAAAATACTGGCACAGAAGCAAGAACCAAAGGCAACACCTTCAACTGCTCCTGGTACTGCAAAGAGGAAGAAGAAGAATGACACTAATACAACTATTCAATCTGGTAATGTTCCACCTAAAACTTGTGCAGAATTAGTAAATAAAATAACTAAGGATGGCATGTTAAAGAATGCATAGTTTTACTATGATCATTTAGAAGATGATGAACAAAGAGAGGTAGAGGAAGCAGTCTTATTATACTTGGATATTTATAATAGAAATAGAAAATCAAATACCGACAGAATTGTATAATATGTTAGATGCTAGAAGACTGTTAGCTATGCAAGAAGATAAGCATATCAAAATTCAAGAGTTATTATCGGTTTGTGTTACTATTACTCCAGAGGAAATGGAAAGGACACTTGAGGTGGCAGATAGAAAATTATTTAATAGAAAACATAGAATAACCAATTTGATTCTAGGAAGAGTAAATGAGATAATAAAAGAAACTCAAAAAGCATGGGTTAAGTTCTTTGGAGAGAACAGAGGATTATTTACTTCATCGAAATCAAAGACAAACACTGTAGACACCCTGGTTGAAGGAAAAGGAAAGGGGATTATGGGTACTTCACCCTCAATTTTGAAGAACATTAAGATAGTGGAAATCAAGCCCTCGGTAGATATAAATTGTATAAAAAAATATTGAGATACTGGTTAACATAGAGAGTGAAAAAGTTAATGATCTACAAGATACTAATATCAAGGACAACAGTCCTCCAGACACAAATGTATAGGTTGAGGTTACAGTTCTTACAGAGGAACCAATAGTTAAAGAGACTACACCAAGTGGCGAAACCACCGGTGCAAGTGAGGAAGCCATAAAGGATAAATCATCAAAGGAGAAGAAAGGGGAAACCGACAGAGAACCGGTAGTTGGTCCATCATTGTTGTCAATTGACACCTCATAGGTTGTAAAGAAAAACATAACCAAGATGAGTCCTACTAAACTCATGATGATGGCAGCACAAAAACTAATGAAGGAGGGATCTACAGATAAAGGGATCATTGATCAATCAATCATTGTTTTACACAGACTAGTCCCGGAGTGCAAGATTGACAATGAAGCGAGCCCATGTAGCAAGCTTAAGACAATTACTGAACATATTTCAAAGGATTTTCAATCCTTACAGCATATTTCAAATCAGCAAGCATTGGAGAGGTTCACTTAGGCTAAGAGAGTTGCATTTGATCAGGTGATTGAATCTGAGAAGAAGAAGAAGATTGATGAAAAGCTGAAACTAATAGAAAATTCTTGAAGCAGTGTACAAATATTTATAGGGTATGTTGTAACACTGATATACTTATAGTTAATGTGGATAAGAAGATAAAAGAATTTCAGGAGAAAATTGCAAATATAGCTAATTCTTTTGACGGACTGACTTCATTGACTACATCCATTGATGGTCAAATTTTAATTTTGGAAGCCCAAATTTGTGATCTTGAGAAGGGAAGAGACAAAATTATAAGAAGAGCTAGAAGTCTGAGAGGCTTGGTGAGTCCCTGGTTAGATTCATTCAGTGTACATAAGAAAGAATGTATGGATATGGTGGGAAAGCCCACACCGGCAGAGGTAAATGAGAAAGAGTCATTTGCACATATATTAAGTGGACTTGTATCTATTTTCGACACTTTCAAAACTGGTTGGGATACTTATCTTGAGCTATTGGAGAAGGCTTATCCAAAAATTTTGAAATTTGTTAAGCTCTAGTAAGATATTTTTGGGATATTCATTGTACAGTTTTTTGGATCTTTGACATTCTTTTTAAAAAAATTGATGGCATTGATGTCAAAGGGGGAGTGATATAGATGTGAAAAATAATAGAAAGAGTTGTATACATTAGGGGGAGATATGGACATATGGAGATATGGAGATGTGGAGTATTTTGCATTAATGAATATTCAGCTTAGGGGGAGCAGGCAAGATGGAACCAATAGATGAAACCTTGACCATTTTTCACATTAGTGTTGCCATCAATTCCAAAGGGGGAGATTGTTGGTAATTGACAATTGGTTGGTTTCACTATGTTTTCATTGATGGCAACATGGTATCGTATTCTGACTTCATTTTTTGGTTCAGTTGTGTACTGGCAAGCACTCCACATACACTACATTGGCACTAGCACCAACAGAACATAAGGATTACTTTGGTTACCGGCAATGCAGACCGACATGGTTTAGAATATGGTTATCGGTATTGGAGGCTGACATCTCTTGGATCCGACATCGGCAATTTTTTTTGATGTTCATGCATTTATGTTATCTAGCCGACATGTAATTTGATATTGTATTATCTTTGTAAGCCGACATAAGGCATGATAAGTTGTAGAGGGTATATAGGTCAGTTGGATTAAATCATTTTTTGTAATAGATAATAGACATGGTGATGGAGATGTGAATGTGATACAATGTGAAATATATCAAAGAGATTATGTATGTGAGGATATTTATGTAAGGGTTATTCTGGCAAAGGGTTTAGGGTTTCAAACTGGAACATACAGAGCTTAAATTGGAACTTTATTCTGGCATAGAAGATACTATCTTAGCAGTTCAACACTTCTCTGAATTGTAGTCAGTGAGGCTCCTTTTGTGATTGAGCAGTGTGCTCTAGGTTGTAAGCTTTCCTACAAGTGCAGGCCCCTTATATTTTGTAATATCTCTTGATATGGCCAGTGGATTGATATTGTGGGTCACAAATCCCACCGTGGTTTTTCCTCTTTGAGGTTTTCCATGTATAATTATGTGTGTTATGGTTCTTATTTATGTGATTGTCTTATTGGTTTCTTTACTTCTTTCAATTCTGTATGTACCGGTATACCGGTTGGTGTATGCATGTTTTAATAAGGCTAAAATTGATCGTTCTAGTATAACACTGATTCACCCCCCCCCCCCCTCTCAGTGTTATTGGATTCCAACAAGAACACACATTCCCTACAGGCCTTCTACAGCCACTTCTGATTCCTGAACAAAAGTGGGGAGGGATATCCATGGATTTTATCATAGAGTTTCCTCATGTTCAAGGGAAAGATTGCATATTTGTAGTCGTCGATAGACTCACAAAATATACACACTTCTTTGTTGTTCCTATAGACTTCACAACACCTCAAGTAGAAGAATTATTTTTCAGAGAGGTGTTTAGGTTGCATGGGCTTCCCAAAACTATTGTTAGTGATCGAGACAATAGGTTTCTTAGTATGTTTTGGCAAGAGTTGTTCCGATTAGTTGGTATAGAGTTGACACCAAGTACGAGATATCATCCCCAAATTGATGGTCGGATAGAGATAATGAATAAATGGATTGAGGGCTACCTATAGAATTATGTTGAAGGAAAGCAACGTGCTTGGATCAAATGGCTATATTTAGGCGAGTACTGCTTACAATACCACCTACCACATGTCTCCCTTGAGAACGTTATATGACGCATCATCATTTATGGATTTGGCCTTTGATGATAGCAAGGTCCCTCGGGGAAAGGAAGCAATTAAGGGCTATCAAGACACCCTTAAGGCACTAAAGGATAATCTCCAACATGCTCACAATCAGCAAAAAATGAATGCAAATAGACACCACGTTGAGAGATCTTTTGAGGTTGGGGACTTAGTTTTTTTGTGACTACAACCATACAGACAATCAACGCTGAAGAAAAGTGGAGCAAAAAAACTTAAGCTGCATTTTTTATGGGCCCTACAAGATACTAAGAAGAATTGGGGAGGTTGCCTATGAATTCGAGCTACCAGAAGGCAGTAAAATACATAATGTGTTCCATGTTTCATGCCTTAAAAAGGAATTGGGTTGTTGGAGCTCAAAATCACTGGTTTGATGATCCCTAAGAGTATGCCACTTTCTATGATTAGGATCAACAATTGATTTTGGCCAACTAGTGGAATGATAGATTTGATCTAACTTCCCTTCACTTCTGGCTCTACCAGACCAAGGCGGGTGTACCTTATCACCAACTTTTCTTTATATATACTATAATTAGTTGATAATACTTAGGCAGATTATATTACAATACTCCTATCTTAGGTCACTCTCAAATGGCATGAAAGTGAGAATGACTTTATATTTTATTTCTTCTACTCCTACTTTACAGAACTGAAATTGAAATAAGATATTACTTCCTACTTTGTGAAATAAAAATAAAAATGTGTTCTTCTTCTCTAGTTTCTATGGAATGCAATGTTGAACATGCAATATTGATCAGTGTCTTTCCTTAATTGGGCACAGAGTCTTATGGAGATCCCTTTCTTTATGTCTCCTTACTAGATAGTTTTACAGAACCATCCATTGCTAATCAGAGATTAATTTAGTGGGGAATATTTGCCAATGGCGAATTTTTCATGTCAGCGACCTAGGAGTGGCCATGTCACCAAAATATTATCAATTTCTGTCAAATTCATGGCCCAATCACCATTTGTTTTATGTAATTAAATGTTTCTATGCGAGGATTTCGCCAATACAATATATGGTGGACACACGGTAAATTTAATTTTTTCGCCTACACTCTCCAAGGTTGCCTTAATAGACGACCATAATTCACCTATAGGCATGTGAATATTTGTTAGCTAGGAGGACCCAATTCGCTCGACATTTTGCCGATGCGTGTATCCATTCACCCCAACTTTTTCAAACTATATTGTATTTGCCAATTATTTGGACGACCCGTAATCACCTCAAAAATTACATGTCGTGTTATAGTTATGCAGGATTGGCCAAATATTTGTATAAATACATGCAAAGATCAGATCTATCTCTACACAATCTGGTGGGTTCTAGGCTCTGAATTTTGATCAATAGCGAAGTTTCAGACGAAGGAAAATCATTGTTGTTGACTGCATTGGCGACTGCTAGTGACCTAAAGGTGAGCGATCATATTTTTGAAGTGTTATAATGTTATTATGAATTTATCTATATTTGTTTGCACTATTGAGTTAATTTTTATTTAGTGGCGACCCGTCAGTGCCAAGTGGTCAGCCGAGACATTCAAACCTCAGACATCTAGATTGTAGGTCATAGGGCCAATGAAATATATATTATACTTTATAGTTTATTATTAGTTCTTCAACAAATTGATATTTTTTTGGTAGCCGTTATTTCATTGGAGATGTCAAACAGGAAGAAGGGTAGGAAACTTGAATATGGGAAAGGCCATGAGAGGCCAACAAAAAGAAAAATGTTGTCTTTGTACTTTGGCTTTGGAAAAGAGTGTGGTAAAAATCAGGAAGGTACATCATCACAAGTACAAGTACAAAATTTGCAACCTACACCGCATGTTGAAGACGGCGGCGAACCTGATATCTCAGATCAGGATGATCTTGAAGAAGATTATCTAGTAGATTCCCAAGTTAGCCGAAATGATATAATCGACTTGGATGATAATGCACGGAAGGGGAAAAGAAAAGCCAGATCAAAAAAGGATGAACCAAAATCAAAAAAGAATCCAATTGAAGGCGAGCCTCCAATAGAGTGCAGGTGTAAGATTTGCACTTGGAAACATAATAAGGAAATTAGGTTTCAGCTAAAATTTGACACCATAGAAAAGCATATGGGTAAAGTTTATGAAAAACAAATGATAGACGGGGTTGAAAAATTAGTGATAAGATAGAAAACAAAGGAGGAATGTAAGCATGTGAGGAATGCCAAAGAGTTTTATTTTCATGAGAAAATACAGACAAAGCCTGTTGAAGTTAAAGCTTCTATTGAAGGTAGTTTTGGAAAAGCAATGCAAATAGAACTGGGAAAAGTTGTTCAGTTAAGCGTTGTTTTTTATATTTTGAGCAGAGAGCGTGCTATGACAGATTTCCCATCAATTAGTGGTTTATTACACTTTTTGAAAGTTCTTAACTATCCTAATAGACACTGGTCAGTAAACAGTGAATGGGAATGGGCAAGTTGTCTTGTTGAGGTTGAAAAAGAAGATGTAAAGGAAAAAATAAGAGAGTCAAACTTTATTGCATTTTCTTTAGATGAAGTTACGACATTAGACAATACTTCATGGGTATGCATGCATGTTTATACTGTAGAGAATCATACCCGCTAATCTCATCTACTATTTGTTACTAAAATGAAGGAGAGTGGGACAATGGAAAATTTATTTCAACTAGTAAAGAGAAGTTTAATTGAATATGGAGGTATGGATGACATGATGGTAGCCAAAAAATTGGTTTGTATTGGAGCTTCAGTAATGCAAGGTCACAGGAACGGTCTTTGTACAAAGATTGAAACTTCATTTGCACCGTACATTACTGCAATTGACTGCATGGCTCACAGAATGAATCTAGCTTTTGGAATTGTGAGCAAGTTTGCTTCGGTAAAAAAAATTTGAAATTTTAATCATTGAGCTCTACTCACACTTCTATCGAAGTCCCAAGCGATTATGGAATTTCAACACTTTGTTGATGGAATAACTAATGGGAACAAGCTTCTTAAGGATAATGATACCAGATGGATCTCTTTGGATGGTCCAGTGCATCGAGTTTTTTCAGAATATCCATCCTTGATTGGACTATTTCACACAACTCACGATGAATCAGATCAAACAAAATTTCCTTGCCTTCTTCGGAGGTTAAGTAATCTAGAGACACTCTTAACTTTAGCAGCTCTTCTGCCCATGCTAGAGGAAATGAGGAATATTATGAAGGCTGCCCAAAAAAGAGCTCTGTAAATTGCAGAATATGCTACGCTGCATAAGATGACATGCATGACCCTCAACAATCTCTATCGAAATCAACCAACACTATCTGATGAAAAATTTGTTAAGTGGCGAACACTCACAAATTTGAAAAATCCTAACAACTTTTTACAATTCAGTGCAGATGGGGAGGTATGTGCCAATGTACATGGAGTTGAGATACCAATGCACTTCTATGTCACAGTTGACCCCGAGGAACTAGGAAAGTGCCCTAGGAAGCAACTAGCAAGAGTTACAAGGGAAGATTTCGACAAGATTGTTGAGACTGTAACTACTTCTGTGAAGAAATTTGCGTATGATCTTTCCTCACAAATTAGAAGCAAATTCCCTCCCGAAAACCTCTCAAAGCCATGTCTATTGTGTTTCCTCATTATTGGAGCCTCAACAGTGCAGCTGATTTTTGAAGTAAGCTACTAACTTTGTTAAAACAATTTTGCATATCCAGAGAATTGAATGGAGTAACTATAAATGGAATATTAGATGAAACTCATCTTCAAGATCAATCATCTCATTATGCATACACTATGAGAGAACAATATGGCAAAATGGAGAACCCCCGTGAAAAGGGATCAGTAACAAGGCTTTGGAAATATATAGTTGAGAACGCAGCATTGTGTGATTCAATGCCAGAATATTTGAAGCTTGCTGATTTATGTCTTACCATGATATTGGGTTCGGTGGAAGATGAGAGAGTTTTCAGTGCTTTGGGGTTCCTAAAATCAAAGCTAAGAAACAAACTAGACAAAAATATGGAAAATTGCTTGAGGCTCTATACATCTAGGTATGATGTCCACACTTTTCCTTACGATAGGGCACTACAAATCTGGAGGTCCAAATGTGAAAGAGGAGGTTTGGGAAGCACTTCAAACCAAAGTACTAATGGGACTATTGACTCATGTACTGGACCTCCTAGTAGCATTGAGATGCAGTTCAACGAAGGTATGCAGACTCGGAGTGAAGAAACCACAGACAAGAATCAAGAAAGCTCTGAATTTGATGAGGATGAATGCCAACTGTAAGAGATTAGTATTTATTAATCTTATTACTGTATCTCATCATTCATATTACAAAAGCATATTACTTTTTGCAATTAGAATTTAATATTGATTTGTAATTGTATTTTTCAACTTTCTATTTCCAGATTTAAAATAGCATAATAAAAGACCATAATGTGTTTATTGATACAGAGATGTTTATTGTTTATTTAAACATGTTTGAGTCTCAAATCTGTGTGATACATTTCAAAACCATATGGTACAATTCATTCAATAGTAATACACATGTTGAGAACTTAGATTTTCATTAATTCTTTCAAAATATAGCCATATGATACAATTCATTCAATAGTAATACACCAATTTGTGTGATTCTCCATGCAAAACCAACCTCCCTTGATACAATTCATTTAATAGTAATACATTTAAGAACCATGTCTGGTAATTAAATATAGCCATATGATACAATTCATTCAATAGTAATACATTTCAGAACCATGTCTGGTAATGTAACATGTCAAGAACTTAGATTTTCATTAATTCTTTCAAAATATTTCCATATGATATAGTTCATTCAATAGTAATACACCAATCTATGTGATTCTCCATGCAAAAGTCAATACAAAGTTTCAGAACCCTTTGCAAATGACCTTGAATTCCCTTTTATAGAAACAAGGGAGAAACAACAGATTCAGGTCGAATTGCAACATGTGAAGACTCAACATCAAAATCACAAAATCGGCATAGATTTACATGGCCATCACAGGCCGGATTAGCAATTTAACAACTACTACATGTCTGATGTCTCCTGTTCAAAAAGCAGAGTTCAAAATCAAATATTAATTCACGCCATGACAAATTAAATATAGATAATAGCAGTTCCCAAAACCTAGTAATCAGAAATAGAGAAATGTAGAAATGTTAAAGCTTGGGAGATGATGACTATCTATAGTCCTCGTTCTCCCGCATGTGGCACTTCTGCTGAGCGAACCACCCCCCCACTATAGAGAGGGTAGATAGGCATTAAAGAATAATCTAATAATAGGGGCAATTCGTATAACATAGGTGAACTAATTCTCCCTCCCCAACACCCTTTATATAGTAGGGGACCCCGTTACTCCATAGAATTTGAGGTATGGTAGATAATGAATTGGTGAACGAATTTGAGAATACAAATTTACAGGCTGAAGTTTTGCATTGTGCATCATAGATTCATAGGCTGGATTAGCAATTTAGCAATAGCGAGTGCTGGTTTTTTCTTATACATAAAATAGAGTTATTTCAAGCGATGCCAAATTCCAAACAGAAAAAACATAAAACCTTGAAATTAAGAGTAAAAGAAGAAAACTGTGCAATACATACTATGATTCTTAAGATTTATGTGCCAATTTTTGTAGGGTGCTCCACTCTTCGTTTGATGGAAGGTCAATATTATGTAAACTATGGAAAGTCAACTGCAACTTCGTCAACATTCCATATTTAGAAGAGTGACTTGACATCATTGTTTCACCCAATACCGAATTCAGAGTTGTAAATGGTTGGATGAATTCCAGAAAGCTTTAGGGAGTTGTGTCCCTAGGAAGAAAGTCTAAATCAGACTTCATTTTTATCTCCATGCTTTTTTTGTAAGCTTCTTTTCCAATGAATTTATTTGATGGGTCAACGGTCTTAGGCAAACCAAGTTTAATCAAATTAGTTTTCTTTTCTTGCAGCTTCAATATCTTTTTGCCACATTTATCCATAACTTCTGATGTTTCCCTTAGTTTATGGCATTTCTGAATGATAGATGATGTCTTAACTGTGGCATCAATGCGGCTCTTAATTCCCTTGGATGCCAAGTAGCTGTCACTGGTACTATAGACTACTTGCAGAATTTGTTTTGCCATATCCTCTTTTGAATAAACATGTATTCTCTTCTCAAAGTGCCCTTTGATTTTCATATAAATTACTCTCATAATTTCATTCAATTCAATCCATTCACACAACTTGTCACTCCTCTGCATTATTTGCCGCCAAACATTTTCTTGTATATACTTCGTTGTATTTTTCATATTATCTTTCAATCTATCCTCCAAAGTTTTAATTTTATCATTTGCATTGTGTAGGTCTTCTTTCATTTGTGCACATTTTTTTCTTTCTTCCTCTACTTTCTCTTGCAAATGTTTTTCTTTTTCCTTCTCATGATCCAATAGGTCCTGTGTTTTTCTTATTTCAGCAACAGTAGACTCATAACTTTTGTATAATTTTTGAAAACTGACTCTTTCCTCATCAATTTTTTTACTGCTTTTAGCCAATTTTTCTCTCGGGTTCTTCAATTTTGCATCCATCTTCTGCCCGAATTTTTTATCCCTTTTTTGTAAATCATTGCACTTGTTATCTGTTGCTTTCCTCTTTGATTTTTAGTTTGCTAGGTCTGCCTGTAACTTTTCTATTTGTTTCTCCAGTTTATTTTTTTCTCTCTCCACCTTTAGCAGTGAAGTGTAGACCACTTCATTAGTCCTTTTTGACACACTAAGTTTGTCCACATTATGTACTTTGGAAAAATCCATTTGGAGGGTGCTAACTTGAAATTCACAGGGATCTATCTGACTATGTGGTGGATTTTTATCTTTAGTTGGGGGCATAACAACCATGAACTCCATCATATCTTTGTGTGGGTCATCTGTTGGAAATACCTTGTTCCTTGTAGGTTGTTCGTCTAAAACTTCAGTCAGGGCAATCCTATGAAACACTCTCTTTTTTTTCTTTATTTGCATTTGTTGTGTGTTCAAATTTTTCATAGTAATCATGAAATTGAAAATTTGGGCTTGTTGAAGCAATTGAATGTTTGAAAGGTGACATAGGAATAACAGAGGCTCAAGTTCCACTTATGTTTATGGTTTTAACTAATGCATTACTAGGATTACCAACAACCTTTCCTGATCCTATCCCATTGACACTTTCATGTGTAGTTTTCATAATCTTTTGAGGTGTGTGATTTGAAGCTGCAAATGATTGTTTTGTAGTGTCAGTGGCACTTGATATAGGATTCTCAATAGTATGAGATTGAATATCTACCACTAGTGGCCTCTTGCGAGAGATATTTTGTTATAGCCCTTGTCCAACACCAAGACAACTAGTATAAGCAGTAGTACCCATGCCAACCCCACCAATCACAGCGGCACTTGACTGAATAATAATAGGAATGCTATCCCTAGATTCCCCACCAGTGGCAGTGGCACTTGATTCACCACCAATGGGAATACCATGATGTGGTGGTGGTTGTGGATTTGAACCTGAAACAAATGTAGGTGGACCCTGAGGGTAATGAGTAGTACCTTTATGTGATGAATACGAAGAATCAAGTCCAATGACTGGTTTAATAGGAGCTTTTGATTTTTAATCTGATGGAAGTTGTACCTCAAGTGGATACCAAATGCCTTCTCCTCTGGGACCTAGACCACCACCTTCAAAACCCATTTTTTCCACAATGTTTGCTCCTTTGCTATACTTTTCTCTCATGGACTCATTGACTCCACCTAATATTTTATGGACTATAGTTGTTGTTGGAGTGATCTCAACCTCATACTCATCATCATCTTTACTCATGTCATATGTTGTTGTGGGATGCTCCATATTCCACAATTTGCTAAACTCTTCATCCTCGTCGATGGTCTCAAATTCTGCACTGGTCTTTGGTTCACCAAGATTCTTCCTCATAGTCCAAAAATCATTTATTTTGGTTTGAGTCCAATAAATCTCTTTACATTCTTGCAGAATTGATTTGGGAATAGATTTATTAGATGGATTAGCATATTTTTGGTAAAAATTGTAGGACCTCCTATTTTGGATGCCCTGGCCATCCTCTGTTGTCCTCTGTGTGTGTAATTCCATAATTTGTGATGAAATTTCTATTGTTGAAATGTTATTGTCAGCGGCTATTTTCTCCATCTCTTTGTTTACCTCATCCCAAGAGTCCATGTTTCTAGGCTTTTCTAGCAATGGTTTACTTTAATGTTGACATAACGCTGAAGAGTTCTCATTTTTCTTAAGTCTTGCTTGAACTACACCGATTGGATCATACTGCTAGAGACCCTCAACACCAAAGCTAAAAACTGTCAAAAATCATGTGCCACATTGAATGATTTTCTCTCAAATGTGAACCCTCCACATGAGAAAGGCAAGGAAGGAAATATTATCTTCTTTTGCTGACCATGGAAGTGCCTATTTGTGCTCTCCAACTGTCGTACATATTCCAATGCAAATACCCTCTTTGTCACATGTATTGGAAGTCTATATGGTTTTACTGTTGATCCGTAAAACCTTAACATAATGAATTCTTCCATGAAGAACCAATCAGCCAATTGTATTTGACTTCCGAGTTGAATGCAATCTCTACAAGACAGGCAATCTAGGCATTGGAGTGCTTGTAATTTTATTATACATTGGTGCCAAAAAGAAGTCTACAAAATGGTTGTAGTTCTTTATGTTATCATGCATCCTTATCTTTGGTGTCCACTCATATATTGGACACTTTGTTCTATTCCGAGTCTTCTCATTAATATTATAGTTCACAATTTGAAGATTGTTGGTCTCGAATATTCCACGATACTTGGATAGAAGGAGATAACACAAGTAGGATAAGAACCTAAATGTCTTACAGGAACCTTTTTTTATCATTAGTAATTGTGTTTACATGAATGTGCTCAATAAAATTATATCTTATTGGTTGACCTACACAATGGATCCTAAAAATCATTTCAAGAAGGCTTGCACCCACTTCCCTATCATTTTCCAATCCCAGGCAAAATGACAGCAAGGAAATAGTATCCTCAACCCATGGAACAAAAATGTTAGAATCATAAGGACGCTTATGATTTTGATCCAACTGAGTACCACGCTTTATTAGAGCTTAGATAAATGAATCTCTGTGACTTGAATCAAGACTCTCATAATTCTCTGCCAACTTTCCTAGGTCAATTTGGATGTTTGAGTTTTGTGCTTCAAACCCTAGGTTCAACAAACAAGCAAATTCTCCCACGTTTATGGATAGAATTTCCTCTTTTGTATTTTTATTGACAATTGTTTTTTATCTTCATCATAATTTTTGGCACAGAGCATGACAAAATCAGGGCAAGGGAATACTTCAAGTAACACCATGCTTCCCAATCCAGCATCCCACGTTGTGATTTTATTTGTTCTTAGTTTTAACATTGTGTTGAAAACAGTAAATTTTGCCCTAGATGGATCTGTCGTCTTATTAGACAATGCATATGACTTCTGCCATTTTTTGGGCACATCACCACACTCGAGTCACTTTTCGAGAGTCAGGACTGTTTTTTAAGTCTATTTAATCATTTTAAACTTCCGCCCAAAAAAGAGCTTTAATATTTATAGACTAAATTATATTTAATTAAATTTAAAACATTCAATCCCAGGCAAAGTTCTTACAAATGTGTTCACTTCCCACATTTGAGCTGAAATCCACCCTAAGCCATTGATCTTTGCTCATCCAACGGACGATGGTACATGTTGTGAGATGTCGTGGGTCCCATAATAAGAGACATTTAAAGAGGTGCAATAGTTTGAGATAACTATTATATATAATGTTAATATTATTTGTAAAAATATGGAATTCAAAAATAGTATAGAACATGAAACTTGGTTTTTAGAATTAAAAAAATAACTAAATAAAATTATAAATTTTGATATACAATTTGAAAGGTAAAAGTTTAATATAAAAAAGAAAACATTCAATATTAAATCTAAAATATTAATTTAAAGTTTAACAAAATTCTTTAAAAATATGTTTATCATATATAATTTTAAAAAATAGCTTAAAAATATATATAAAAGTTCAACATAAATGTAGTGTAATATAAATTTTAATTTAATTTAATTTAATAAATAAATAAAGACTAAAAATATATATATAAGTTCAACATAAATTTAGTTTAATATAAATTTTAATTTAATATAATTTTATTGATAAATAATGTGGTGAATCTTATTGATAAACCTACACCTCCTAAGGACCTATGCAATATGCATTACCTTTGATCCTAGATTCCTAGTGAGACTATTGAAATTTGAAACACCTGATGGCCCACTATAAGTCTATATATCACCTGCAAAGATCAAAGACATACTCTCACGAGGGGTTCTCATTGATGATTGATCCAACATGTATGGTGAATGTAATAAGTTAAGAATATCTTTATACTTTACAATTGCATGAAGTAACATATTGATATGATAAATTTGATTTAGTGGTTAAGACCTTAGATGGCTTCTCTTGTCCTACTATAAGTTCTATTACTCTTCCCGTTAAGGTTGGTACTAAGTGCTTAGATGTCATTTTTGCTATCATTCCTAAAACCTGCTTCAGTTCAATTTTGTGTGAAGTTGGGACATCCTTGCCCTTGGTTCTCTTCCATGAAAGCGATCCCATCTACCCTTCATAAATGTCTCAAATTTCTTCATTATGACAAAATCTTAACTAGAAATCATAGCCTGTACCCAATACCAACCCACACATGCACTAGTTCAAAACTTCAACAACAAGTAAGTTGGTCTTTTAGTTTTAATTCACTTGTTTCTCGTGAGAAAAAAATCTTTTTTATATATATTTATAAAATTATAATCAACCATAATCAATGTACAAATAATTAATGGAACGAACTGAATATATATATATTAAATATAGAGGAAGAAGCATTACATTAAAAAGATCACAGTATTACAAAAAGTATTTGAAAAGTTTCATTAATAAAAATGAAATAGAATTATAGAAAACATTTTTATATCCATAAGACTCTAAGAGGCAAAGTGAAACAAACTGGAATTTGAAAATTATGATTAATATTTATGCTTTGGAAATTTATAATTTTTACGTCTGAGACTTGAGTCCCTCAAAAACTTAAAAGCCAAAATGAGTGAGCCACTGAGCCTGTGAGGTTTCGAGGACATAGGCAAAAAAAAAACTACTAGGGGGTCGGGGCTAGGGAATAGGTAGTGGATGATTTACAACTCTGCCCTAAGAATCTGGCCCTCCTTCCATGTAGAATTCTTCAAACAGCATAAGCTGAGAGAATTCTTCAAGCCACATGTAGTTTGGAAAGTCGTCAAGGAGCAACCATTTCTGGAGGAAGTCCCTGCCAATCCACGCCCATTTCTTATGACAAGTCAAGTGCTCCGCATTCAGGTTCAAAAGAAACGGTTGCTTGGCCATTGGAACTGTTTGGTCAGGGAGGAGAAGCTTGGATAATTCACTCACCCAAGAGATCCCAACCCCTACGTCTGCAAGGATGACAATAGTAATGTTGTCTCAAAGGAAGTCTTCCTTAAAAACCTTCCTCAACAGCATCAGCATATCCACCTTGTCTCCTCCGAGGTCCAAAAGAGACGCCAAGAACCGAGATGTAATGTTTGTGTTAACACGGTATCTATTTTCATTTCATAGAAACTCTCTTCCCAACACCATCCACATAGCCTCATTGGTGAACGACCCAACCTCCTTGCAGACTGATTGGAGGGTTGGGTCTCTAACGGAGCCCAAAAAGGCCCTCTGGTCCTCTGCAGAAATGTTTCTCAAGCGGATGGAAGTGTCCATCTTGAGAAATCAGATTAACAAATTAAACAACCTGAACCTATAAACCTAAACCAGAGGAAGAATTTAAATACCATGAGCTCCGACGATTTATAGAACCAAATGGCAAAGGCTAATTGAAGATGAAAGAAGCAGAGATCGTATATAAATAGTTGAAGGTCTTGATTGTAATAATTACTTCTCTAACTGTATTAATTGCTTTAAATTTTTTTAAATCTTTCGTATCTCTGTAAAACTTTCCCATAAATGCACTAGTGTGCAAAATTGGAAACAACTATAAACCAGGACCAAGTTGGCAAGTACCACATTGGAAGTCGTGGGGACAAAGTGGATTGTAGTAAGTGAATAGATATATATTAAATGACCAAAATTATCAATCGTGATTCATGACATTTGATACGTGTCTATTGAAGCCAATTCCATTCCGGACACTTTCTGATGAGCTATGTTCTCTTCAGAAAATTGGGTCGAAATAAAACTTCAGCCATTGATCTACGATCATTGAACGGTTTAAAATCATTGATGGATTTTAGGTATGTGTCACCCTTCACATGTCAAAGAGGCTACAATTGTTGGTTGCAACTTTACATCTAACTATGATTAAAATATTTAATTTTAATCACTTTAAAATGATAACACTCCTCCTCCGCCAATCTTAGTGCTTGTATCTTTTACTCGTGATTTTGGTGTTCCTTTAATCACTCTTTTGGTTTCCATGAAATAACTTTTATTTGATAACATGAGTAATGCTTTTATCCATCTCAAAATAATTCTTTCTTTCTTTCTTTTGGTTAATAAAGACATTTTCCCTCTTGCCACTTCCATGTAGAAGCATTTCATTATCTTCTTAATTCTTAATTCATATTTCAGTTGGGTGAAAAACATTTTACTCTATATGGTTTCTTATTTTTGAAAATGTGAAATACATATAATCCAAGATCAAATTTATTTTCAGAATATCATCGGTTATCTGATTTACCTTTACACTCATTTAATATTTCAGAAATATTCAAGTGCCTTTACACCCATTTAATATCTTTGTCCCTCTTGTTTCACCTTTAGATATAAATCTTTACTCATACCATGGCTTGTTGAAACAAAAAAAAATTATATCATTGTGCGTATCATGAGATCATATTTCTATGAGTGATTTATCAAACAATTCATAGGATTTTGATATACTCCTACATTTTTGCTTATTTTATACCTGTCAATTGCATTTGCTTGGTAATTTATCAATATATGCCGTGAAACCATATTACTCTGAGGCACATTGACAAACAGTTCACTACGCATCTGTTTGAAATCTTTTGAGGCAAATTCACATTTTTCGGTGTAGCTCACCTTTCCAGTGAGACTCTTTTTTGGCCTTGTAGATATTTAAAACTACACCGAAATGCAGCACAGTCATCCACTTCTGATGTTGAACACTTAAATCCTCATACACGACCTATTGATTTTACTAGCATTCCTGCAGCCAAGGATAAAGTAGATGCATATTTGATCACCTCTTCATTGCTTTTACTCAAAAATTGCTAAATCCTTCATATCACACGATCATTTGCATCCCATGAGTTCACATTTGTCTGAGGTATTCTTCCATACAACTTGTGTATGCTTCCACGTCTACCATGCTATTTGCAACTGTAACATAAAAATAATCACTTTCGGTTATGCTTTGGAAGATGCTCATACCCGATTCCAAGGATCCCAATTATATGCACAGAGAAGATGCCTTAGCTTACACATTTTGCAAGCGCCTGTAATTGTAAAAATTATTTTTACTCATTGTGCTATGCTTGATGCCCCTTCATTATTTATGGATATCTGATACGGTGCTCATGACCATAGTGCAAGTTTTATTTTCAGATTTGCTTCAGCTGATATCACCAGTAATAAGAATATTACACGCCCAAATGTAGAACGTGTTTTGGAGTGTTTTAAATTTTTGTTAGATTTATTGTAAAATCTGATAAGACGAGATTTTTGGAGAAGTACATTATTTGTGATTTCAGCATTTTGCTCATATGTTTTCAATCATAATATCTTCAACTATATTCTCTGATAGGGATTATATTCACAGTACTTCCACGGATACCCATTCGCTGTAATGAAATGTGTCTGAATGCTTCTACACAGCAGCGCAGCGCGCAGATAGAATATTGGTAAAGGTTGTAGTATTAATTTCATTGTTGTTAATTGCATGCAATTCGCATGAGAAATTCGAAAATCTTTTCTACAAATCTGTTTTGTGCATCTTCTGGTATCCCCTTTTCATATCGATTTATATATGCGAATTGCATTTGATTTTTGGTTCAAATGCCGTATCTATACTTTCCATATTTTGGACTTATTCTTATGTCTTCACATTTTTAAAATATGTTCGAACAGATCCATGATGTGTATTTCTGCAATCGTTGTATTCTTGAGATGACATACTTTCTAGACATTGATAATTATTTCACAGTGTGTTTGTATTTCCATATCACTGCTATAGCTTTAAAAATCCTCTTCCCTTATGATTTACGTTTTTCTGTCATAGTGCACGCTGATTTTTAAATTGTTTCACTCGGCATCACCAGTAATCCTGGCAAAAACATTTTCTTGATTGAAGCAATGGAAATGGTTCACATATCTGAAAACAACTTCTTTCTACAACTTCGGTTTTAGGTTTCACACCTGCCCGCAAAATTTGTTTGAAAGCTTCTAAAATATTTTTTAGTTCCTGCCGACAGGCAGAAACTAACGCAATCGTTGTATACATTTTTGTTTTCAACCTCTTCCAATGAGCGCTCAGTATTTTTAGAGCTTCAATGCTTTTGGAAAACTTAAATATTTAAATTGGATTAATAATTAATATCAAATTATTTATATTTAATATGATTTGTCAATGCCGCTGAAACATTTGATTAAATGAAATAAAAAATAAGAAAATACATACGGGAAAAAACTTTAGACATATGGTAATAATTAAAGACGAGCTGGAAATCTGGGTTGTTGCAAAACATCTAATCCAAAATCTGTAAAAAATCTTTGTACATTAAATGCCATTGAAAGAATTTGGCAGAGTTCATTTAATTTTTAACTTTCGAACAATCTGGAGTAGTCATGAGCATTCTCCTGCAAGCCAAAGAACAACAACAGACGAGTGTCGTTAGTGACAAAGATAAGAGACAACATTTCAGGCGATTAGCAAGGTGAGAAATGTAAATGTTTATGTGAAATCTGTCTCTGATTCAGTACTTCCTATTTTTGACAGATTCCTTAGGGTTTTTACTTCTAGAAAATATCTCTGGTTCTATCTTAGGAAAATCAAAGAAGGGCACGCCAGGCAGAAGAACCAATATAAAAGCATATACAGTTTTCCCACTTTTCTTCTTACATTCTTTATTTTCTACTGATATGTTGGGTTTCACTTTCATCTTCTTTTACAATGAAAGCAATACGGGAATTTTTGCTAATGTAGCAGTGATTTATAGTCTGGCATTTTATGTAACATTTCTCTATTAAAGGCGTTCAGAGTTTGGTGCATTATAAAACAACTCTAATTCAAGCCCACATTTGGTTAAGCCTTGCATGGTTTACCCTTATTTTGGAAGATTTTATTTCCATTGTATTGTATTTTGTTCTAAGTGAAACCTGCAAATTTTTAACTGTTTTCGATATTTTCATTTCACATTTCTGTAATGCTTGCATATTTGATTAACAATGCAAGTTTTTATTTCTATAGTACTACATATCGTTCCATATTCAAGTCAAGCTTCCATATTTTGCTCTGTTTTATAGGATTTTACTCTAGCCAGGGTTTTGCTTCTATCAAATATCTATTTTCTAAATGATGCACAGAAGAGGGCTTTTAAAGCTAATCAATTTGATAAAACAATTGTTAAAAATAAAATAAAATAGGGTTAAAAATTTACAGATGGTGACATCGCCGTCGGGGCTGGTAAGCATCTTATCCATGCCCTTGGGACCGAGGGAGGTGCGAAGGATCCTCGCAACAGCCCTCGCGGCTGCAATGTTAGCCTTGCGCATCGAGCCCCTTCACTCGGGTCTTCTGTCCCTGCTCCGTCAATTTTATAAATGGTCTTCCGAATTCGTCAAATGCCAACGCCATATCTGAAAATACAAACACTTAAACCCTAGCTTCGCTGGAATGTATTCTAAACCCTGCGGAGTGAAGAAAACACATCTACAAAAATGGAAGTGGACTTGAAGATAAAACAAAGCATAACTTGGCGTGGATATTAAAGAGATGGTTTCCAGAATGAGATTTAAACTGTATACACGCAAAGACGAAACCCTAGATGTCTATGTGCTGCGAGTGAGGCTTTAAGCTTTGCAATCTGATGAAGTATTTGCAGCAGAAGGTCGAGGCGCAGATGCAGTCTTGTTAACCTTGAAATTGATTATTTTCCAGAAGTTTCTGGGAATTTAAGTTTTATTTTTTATAAACAAAATTAGCAGCAACTTCAACAGCGTCTTTCTCAGGGATTGAAGCTATCAAGGGCCGTAGACCATGATCTTGCCGCCTGTTAGAGTTTCCTGTCGCATTTGCTGTCATTCAGCCGAGATTTTGGCACTTCCAAGTGCTCTTCAAAGACCCTCGCAAAGCAGATCTGCAATTAAATAAAATCTATTTAAAAGCAAAACCCATTTATTCAGCATAGGCATGGAGATAGAATCATTCACAAACAATGAGGAGGCTTTGATTGCAGCCCACTTTTCATTACTATTTTTCTCAAATTGTGAGGCAAACTTGATTTTTGTAGCTTCATGTGTATCTTCATTGAAGGCTCGAAGCAATCTAATGCCGAGCAACACATTTCCTTTGAGACTGCAAAATGAACCAATGCTCTTGGCAAACAAAAACTTTCGGGTACAGTCAAAAGCAATTTCCTTTGGACATAAAAGAGTGAAACAACTTCTGGGGTTGAGTTTGGCTCAGTGCAACAGCTTCCCCAAATTCTATCAGCACAGTCATACCACTCCTAAAAACCAATTTTCCAAAACACTCTGTCCAAACCTTTTGCCCAAATGTCTCGAAAATCTTGCAACAGATTATGTCCACGTGCAACATAGACAAGGTAAGCAAACAAGTTAAATGGAAAATGTAGAGGCATCTACAAGGCACGTGGATTTGTTTTTTTTATAGAATTTTGTTTAAACATAAATTGACATCTCAGTTCACTGAGTGGGTACAATTAAGTTTATGACGTTGAATAAAATGGTTTTCTGTTTGAAGCTGAAAAAATCGCTTTCATATAATAATTGTTTAGAAGTAGGTTAATGAGTCAAATCAAATTTAATGTATATTATATAGTAGTGAAATTATTATTTTTTATTTTTTATATTTCCGGTTCAATAAATTTAAATTATTTTTATTCTTAACTTAGAAATATAAGTGTAAGTGAATAATACTTTGATTAAGAAGTTTAAATTTGGAAAAAAATTATTCAATCAATGTCATTTGACCAATGATTCTAACCTCATGTCTCATAGTATTTTATTTATGCATACAATACAATCACAAATATAATTATCATTAAAATACAAAATAAAATTTTTATAAATATAAATATTTGTTTATTTTGAATAAATTTAAAATTTCAAAACAAATTGACAATTTACTTTTTACATTTTTAATAGGTTTTATTTTGTTTTTAACTTTTTAAATTTGATTCTATTTGTAAGTTTTAATATGGTTTAATTTTATTCTTACTATTTTACTTAATTAGGTTCAACTTTCTATTAGTTATAATTTTCTAAAATTGAATTTATCTTTCAACTATTGAGTTTACAAACTGCAAAATGATGGCAATAACACTATAAATTTTTACTAATTAACTTGCAAAATGATGGCAATAACACTTTAAACTTTTACTAATTAACTATCATTATGTGATTGCAAAATTTGTTTTAAGACAACAATAATATATTTTCTATACTAGTTTTTTTTATTTTAAATATTTTTATTTATAAATTTAATAACAGATTTATAATTTGAATATATTAAGCATTTGTTTTTAATAATTAAAAAATTATTTTTAGAAATCAATAATTTTAATAAGAAATCTTATTTTTGTATAAAATTCAATTCTTTTTAATGTTAATACTAATATATAAAAGTTTCACTTGTTCCAGGATTTCATATACAAATATTCCACATCAATTGTCAATATTGAAGGTATGTCAAATACTTCCACAAAATAGTATTTGTTTTGCAAGTTAAATGGTTTTATGCAAATTTATTATATTCTCAAAATTTTGTTCATTTGCATACCATTGTCATACATACAAAATATTTTTCGTTTTCTATTTGCATTCCATTGTTAGTCATAGAACATTTTAATTGTTAAATAGTTTCACATAATAGTCTTTTTCCTAAAACATAGAGGCAAATTGTGTATTATGATCTAGGATTTTAAGGAAATATTGTTTTCTCCATTTGTGTTATATAAAGAATGTTGTCTCGATTGTATTTACAAGTACTTTTTTAGGTAACCATAAATCATTAAGAATATCTATATACACAAACATATCTTTCTAGAAATATATTTACATACTTTACCATAGCATCAAAAATAAAGAAACTGTTCACCATTAGTCTACTTATAAGCATGTCATCAAGTAAGTTTGCGCTCAGCTTTACAAGAATTTTGAAATTGTCCATGACAATCTATAATTTTTTTGCATTGCAGGTAACGAACTTTGTAGGTAAAAAAATTGGTGAGTAGACAATAAATTTAAGTGCAGTATATAGTGTTCAGTACTCATAGTGCCGAAAACCTGGAATTGAACAATTGCAATTAATTCTAACTTGACGATTTTAAAACAGAAACCTCTGAGCAAAAGGAAAATCAACAAAACTTAGGAGTCATAGAAGTCAAAACATCTCAACATATGATGGGTGCTAATACTTGTGACATTGACAAAGTGTTAAAAGACAATGGCCTATGTCGAATTACAAATTTCAAATACAACAATGGCGATTGCTTATTCGATTCTCTAGAGTTCCTATTACAAAATCGATTCACCTCCATAGAGTTGCGAAATGGCGTAATTGACCATTTCTTAAACTGCCTTGCAAGATGCGAAGCAGAAGCAATCAAGTCATACAACGATGAGATCAACCCTGAAAGTTTGTATGAAATGCACCATATTCGAGATAGAAACACTTATCTACAACGCATGCGATTGTCCGCAATGACAACCACAAACAAAAAAGAAACAGGACTATGGGGAGATATTTTTTGTATCCATTGGATATCAAACTGGCTCAATATACAAATATGTCTTTGGTCAAAAACAACGGGAAAAAAGTATTTGCATTTCAAACAATTTTCAAACACAAAATGCTATTCTTTACTCTTTCATGACACAAATCCACTTTCGGGGCATTTTGAGCCACTGTTAGAAATAGGAAATGAAAATACCAAATACACACAAAAGCTAACACTGTGCACATTGAAAAGAACACTTAGAGATAAGATTATGCCTTCGTGTTCTACAAAAAAACAATTGGAAGAAGTCCTAGCTATTAGTAATCAGTCAGGGCAACATATTGAACCTCAACAAAGCAAAATGGGTAATATGACAATAAGTACAAGAGCAAAATCAACCAATACAAACTCCTCAACAATCACACTTCATCAACTAAAAAAACAAATTAGAAGTGAAAAGCTTATAAATATTGAAGCTACCAACGATTACAATATCCCCAAACCAATAGCAATCAACCCATCATTTCAACGAAAAACTAATAAAAGGACTAGTTCACTGTCACCAGTAGGAATTTTTAAAGACAGAATACAAGATACTCCTAAGTATACTTGTTCAATTTGCCTAATGTTACACTTTAAAAAACAAACTAGGGTATTTAAAGACAAAGAAAAGAACACTTATCAAACTCTATTGCAATTTGATCGTACTACAACAGGAAATACAATATGTCGAACTTGTAACAATGCATTACAACAACATGTGCTACCAAAATATTCAACACCACATAATATTCGTACTAATAAACCATTGCAACATGTACAACATCTATCCCAGCTAGAAGAATGATTGGTCTCACTAAGAATTGCATTTGCACAAATTTGGGAACTAGGCCATAGAAGACCACAACTAGGCTTGACCGGCTCGATAATTAATGTCCCAGCAAATATGGACATAATACAAACAGCACTACCACAATCTATTGACAGCACAACAACAATTGCAATATCGCTAAAGAGGCGCTTGGAGTACAAAAACGCATTCCAGAAAGGAATGGTGCACCCAAACCTTATAATGCAAGCTTTGTTTCAACTATCAAGCACACCACTTTACAAATTACAAAATGTGCAAATCAACAAAGATTGGCAAGCCATCGTACAACACAATTCAAATAACCAAGAAACAATACAAATAAATAATACTGATACTGACACAGATAGTGACATGGAAGAAGAACAATCATCAGAAACTTTGATACACGGATTCACTGAATCTAGGTGCATACACCAAATGCAGGATAAAATACTAGAAATTGCTCCCGCACAAGACAATTGTCCCATAGGCATTTTCCAAGACAAATATGCTGAAGAAATGAACTTCCCAACACTTTTTTTTGGCAGCGCGCGTGATGATGACATTACGAAAAGGTTTACATACCAAAAGATTGCACAATGGGAACTCTTAACCTCACATAGACAATTTGCATATCACACAACTAACTTGTTTTTCAAAACTGTCAAAGTCCTTATACAACAAGTCATCTCAACAATGTGGGTAAGAATACGGAAAGGGCAACTTAAAGGCAAAAAGCTAATCGCAAAAGATGTCAAAGAAAAGCCAAACCTAGAAAGAATGCTAAAATCAAATATTGGTTACATTGACTTTAAAAGAATTAGAATTTCTCCAGATTACACACATCAACTAAAAAAAAATGTCTTTGCAATGATCCGACAACTAGGGCCACCAACTTTTTTCCTCACATTCACTAGCGCGGAGCAAAATTGGGAACCCTTGATGACAACTCTTCAACAACTGCATGATTTACGCTACTCAAAAGTAGATGAACAAAGAGACACTACTCAAAAGTAGATGAACAAAGAGACATTACTCAAATTGGAAACCATAAATTCCAACTTATTAAAAAAGATCCAGTGACATGTGCACGATACTATAGGCATAGAATAACTGCAATGAAAAAACTAATACTATCTGATAACAGTTTCTTTGGAGACATCACTGACTACTTCTCAGTAACTGAATTTCAAAATCGAGGAAATGAACATGACCACTTCCTCATATGGACCAAAGATGCACCAGTCTACGGGAAAGCCACAACTAAAGATATAGTGCAGTTTGTTGATAAGTACATTACTTGTAGCACAAAACATTTAGACAATTCACTAGCAAGTTTACATAAGCATCACCACACAAAGCAATGCAGAAGAAAGAAAAAGACAAATTGTAGATACAATTTCCCATTTCCACCAATGCAAAACACAATGATACTTGAACCATTATTAGAAAAAAATGAAAAAATAATCTCAAATTCTACAAAAATATATTCCACATTGCAAATAGAAAATTATGATGCCTCTTGCACCATGCAAGACTTCTTAGATGAAATCCAAATAACTGAGGATGAATACATCCTGGCACTAAGGTCAACAATCCAGAGGCCAACGTTACTACTACAAAGAAAGCCCTCACAAATATGGAACAATAGCTTTGCCAAACAAATGCCCTTGCTATGGAACGCAAATACAGATGCACAATTCATACTAAATGCATATGCAGCAGCAATGTATTGCAGTTCCTACATTGCAAAAGTTGACAAGTCAATGACACAAGCATTCAACAAAATACGTCAAGAGCATCAACATGAAAACATAGATGCAATACAAATGATAAGGAAACTTGGCAATGCACTACTAAACTTACAACAAATGTCATCACAACAAGCTGCCCACATTGTCCTCTCCCTCCCATTGAATAAAAGCTCACGGAAATGCATATTCATTGACACAAGACCTGATGATGAAAGGACATTTATACTAAAACCTCCAAAACAATTGAGAAAAGAACTAGATGACTCTGAAGATATTATTTGCAAATCTCTGATGCACTACTACATACAACGACCACCCACAATCGCTGCTATTTGCCTTGCTGAATTTGTTGCTACCTATAACAAAGATGGCACCAAGATCAAGCAAAAAGCAAAACCAAACATAATAAGGTTTATCAATTACAACAAACATATTGACATAGAAAACTATTGTAGAGAGAAACTAGTGCTATATGTACCATTTACCCTCAATGAAACCACACTAAAAGATAATTTCCTCTCATGGGAAAGTGCATACACACACCATGAGAAAACAATACTAACAAACTGTGCAAAATTTACATTTACTATTAACCCTGCATGGGGCGACCTTGACAAAGCCATCAATGAACTCAATACAGAAAATCCTAACGATGTTAACGATGTCCATGTACCAAACAAATTCAACGAAGAAGAGCTATACGACATAGGACCTGATATCAACAAAAAAAGCCTCAAAACTACAGATGCAGTTGTCCATGGTGCATTTGAAATTGCAAAGCACACACAAATCATTGATAACAATGAATACCACAAATTAAGACAAATGCTAAACATAGAGCAACAAGCAATTGTCAAAGACATTGCCATTAAAAAGATGAAAAACATGCAAACGCCTTTGCATTTATTCCTCACTGGCGGAGCAGGAACTGGAAAGACATTCACAGCAAAAGCTATCTACCAAACACTTCTCCGCCTTTACAGTGCTTCCATTGACAATGATCCAGACAAACCAAAAGGACTACTCACTGCATATACAGGAAAAGCAGCATTCAATGTTGGTGGAACTACACTACATTCAACATTCCACATACCTTTCAACAAATCAAACTTTGTACCACTTAGCACTGACACTCTAGATACAATGTCAAAACACTTCAGCCAATTGCACATCCTGCTAATTGATGAAATATCTTTAGTTGGCTCAACATTCCTCCGTTACATAGACAAACGTTTACGTGACATAATGCAAACACCCACAACACCCTTTGGTGGGTTGGACACAATATTTTGTGGTGACCTCTACCAAGCACTACCAGTACTCGACTCCATTGTCTTTCAAAACAAACCAACTGCTACAGATTTGTTGCCATATAATTTTTGGATAGACAATGTCAAGTGCTACCCACTAACAAAAACTATGCGACAAAAAGATGAAACTTTCATCTATATCTTAAACAAAATGCGTGTTGCTGCACAAACAAGTGATGACATTGACTATCTTAATCAACATTGCTTAAAGGAACCACCAATTGACCCAACACTACCTCACCTCTTCTATAGAAAAGTTGATGTAGACAAGCACAATAATAAAATGCTAACAAAACTCCCAGGAGACACAATTGTCCTCAATGCATTGGATGAGCAAGAAACCAATATAGACACAATTCGTTTGTATGACCACACAACTACTTTGCCTTCCCAAATTCACGTCAAACCAAATATACTAGTTGAAATATATGCTGGCAATTACAATACTCAAGATGGCGTTGTCAATGGATCTGATGGAATATTCAAAATATATACAAAACACAATCACATTGACATCATTTGGATTGATTTCAATGACCCAACAGTAGGAATACAACAACGCAAAAAAATTGCACCCTATTACAATCCCACCATTCAAACAAACTGGACTCCAATACTCCGTATAACTAAAGCAATACAAAAACTAAATGGACAACCACACACTACAATAAGGAAACAATTTCCAATTCAAGTTTCATGTGCACGTACTATACATCGATCACAAGGACTTACAATGGATGCTATGGCATTTGACCCCACTGGCATTAAACAACATGGCTTAACATACATAGCACTATCACGAACTAAAACACTTGATAAATTATACCTGATACACCCATTGACTCCAGCAAATTTTAAAGTTAAAAAAAAAGTGCGCATAGAAATGTTGCGTCTACTTTCAACTGCACAATGGAATATTGACAACAAACTTATTTGTTCCAACAACATTGACCACCTGCACATATGCACACTAAACACACATACCTTACAGGCACACACATTGGACATACTCAATGACAACATCTTAATGTCTTTAGACATCTTGTGCCTACAAGAGACACACATACATCCATCTCAAACAAATCCTCTAGCCAACCACTTTAATATGTATACAA
Organism: Cryptomeria japonica; assembly: GCF_030272615.1. Taxonomy (NCBI): domain Eukaryota; kingdom Viridiplantae; phylum Streptophyta; class Pinopsida; order Cupressales; family Cupressaceae; genus Cryptomeria; species Cryptomeria japonica. The sequence goes on from NC_081407.1 coordinate 19,498,021, forward strand.
TGTATAATGTCCATGGAATCTCAACATTAACAAATACAAAGTATCCTATTTCCAAATCCAAAACACATCATTCCACTAATATCGAAGCAATTACACTAACAATAATATTATCAACTACACAACTAAACATTTGCAATATTTATGCAAAGCCAAATACTCCAATTACACAAATTACAACAATTCTTGATGAAATACTAAACATCATAGACCTTAATACACTACTCTACATTGTTGGCGACCTCAACATTGACATGTCCACACAAACCAAATCCAAACAAGTGCTTGAGAAACATATGCAAAAGTACAATATACATTTACTCTTAAAAGAAACGCACACCATAAATAAGCCACTAATTGATCACATATGGTCAAACTCAACTACTAACATATGCACCATTAATAGGATGGAAGCATATTGGACTGACCACCTCGCAGCTATTCTAACAATTCACAATCCTTAAAATTCAATCAATCCGCCTCAAACAAGCAAAATTCAACAAAAATTTTCACAAAACTCACTTTTCCAATACAGCACTCACAATTTACAACTTTTTTTTCCTTCCCAAAAATACCCAAATAACATAATCATTACTCAACACTCTACTATTTTTCTGCAGCATTACGAATGCAACAACATACAACAATAGCACCAAAGTCTGAGATAATGGACACTAACACAAGCAAAAGGTAATATACATGCCCTATCTAAACATTACACATTCTCTTTTTCCTTACTACTATAGTACTAATACTCTTCATTCTTTGCACAGGTCCAAAATTAACAATGAAATTTCATTATCAATCGACGACCTAAACGCCAGAAAAGCTGGAAACAATTTTCAAGGAGATGTTCTTGTCATCTACAAAGCAACATTGGACAAAGTGAACAAGACTAGAGAAGTTCTTCGTGCAGACCTTACAGATTTGAAGGGTGAAATGACAATAACTCTCACTGTCAGCAACAACTTACTACATAAATTTGAAGACAAAATCATCCTAGGCATGGGCCTCTCTATATCAGATTTTGACGTTGTTCCACGCACTGACTACGACAGAGGCAATTGTGACTGTGTTATTCTCCTCAAGGACACAATCACTCTTCAAGTAATTCCACGTATTTTACATGACTACAACTTCATCCCAAACACCACAATCAGGCTCTTGCTAAATAACACAAGTGACTATCCTATTGGCACAATAGGTGCTTTGGTAGTTGCAGCAAAGAGATCTGGTGTACAATATACTTTGGAAATAAAAGATGCACACAATGATAACGCTCAGGTTCACAGCTCTCACACTTATTTCCCTTATCTCTACTTTTTTTCAAACCAACCTCCATCATTCTTTACTTTCCCTTTACGCACCATGCTTATGTATTTTCTCTCCTATTTTGCAGCTATGGATGAATGCCAACTTCACACAACACTATTTAGAAATAGAGAACAAACTACAAAGTAATGAGCTTCCACAAATGTTGTTCAAAAACATTGTGAAAAGAACTGATCTCAAAAATGCATTCCGCACAGGCATTGCTACATTCATTTGTACACTCAAAGACAAAAGAACATTGCAAAAGCTAACAGCACTCATCGAATCAACCAACAAGGTAAGAAAAACCAAATTTTACACAGTTGGCATGCCTTTTGTATTCTTCCACAGTTTGCATATGTTTGCCAACAAACCATCGTCTTGGCGGCTATATAATTGTTTCCTTCTTATGGTTGCAGGTCACAGGCAAATTAACTATTACAAATGCATTCTCCAACCCCTTCATTGCTTTTTGCACTGGCTGCAAATACAAGTTTGACACATTCGGCATGCTCCATGGCAACACTGCCTACTGTCCAAAGTGCCAAAAGGACATCAAACATGAATATTCCTTGCACCTTAAGTCAACTCTCACAACAGCAACTGACCAGAAAATCAATTGCATCATAGAGAAGACTATAGCAGTCCAGCTAATGCCCACTCTACAAGAGTTATCACCTCAGGATTACATAAACGACAAATCAAAAGTGATCGAAGTTCTCCGTGACTTCTCTGCCCAAGGAGAGTTCACTCTCAACCAAACAAATACAATCATCCACACTTCTGCCACCAGACACTGATCCAGAAACATACAACACAGGTAAGCAGTTGCTCCTCCTTACAACACCTTCATCAAATAAAACTTTCCTCTCCCCTTATTCTCAGATTTACCCTCTTACACTTCTCTCTCATATTATTAAATTTTGTCTACCCACTTTGCAGGTCTCCGACTCTCTGCTACAATCTCAATACGAACACAGCAAATGCCGGCAGCTACAACTTTTATAGCATGAATTTTAACTCCACAAATTAAAAACATTCATGTCTTCTTATTTCACGATTTCAATTTTGAAATATCATCAGTTATCTAAAGCTTCAGTAGCAGGCACTTTTAGCCCTATGGGAAGTCTACGATCACTGTGAAAGCAGTCTACTAATACTTTGTACGCTGTTCTATTTTTCACAAAACCAGTAATTTGCCTTACAGTTTTGCATTTAATATATATACCACGTTTCTAAGAAAGCTATAAAATCAATAAAATCTTTATTCACTGTACATTTTTTTCAATTTAGATATATAAATCTATTACATGTACAAATTAATATAGTTTTGTTTTTTCCTCATAGATTTACCATCTGTCATTCATCTCAAATTTCTATGCGAAAATTATTACACATTTTTCCTCTAAAATATATACAAATTCACTACAATATTATTACACCTTTGTTCAGTTATCTTCATAAATTTATTCCTGCAGAATGAAAAATGCAATGTTATTCAAACCTGGAACTTAAATGGTGAAACTCAACACAAGTATAATGCTAAAATTACTGGCTGGTTGTCCTGGTTTAATCACAGGTTGAGCACCTGTACTGTATGATTCGAAAGATGTTTCATGATTATTTTATGTAATCGGGACTACTTTTTCTACTGTCAATAAAAAGTGTGTAAAGATTTTTAACTATTAATCAAATGTGTCAAATCCTAGAGCTTGGCTAAGGCATTTAAGAATAAGAATCTGGCATAATCAAGTTTCATTGTTTCGTTAATAAACAAGTCAAACTAGGCCTTGCAAATGCACCATGCGAACCATTGTCTTATTTTTACTTTCAAGTTATGTTGTCTACAGTGTACCATACTGCCACAGATTTTTTGGCTTATCTATATTTATAATATTTTGCTACAAATACGGTTTACTCCAAACACCTTAGACGATACTGTACTATTGCCTTAAGTGCTCAATGTAAAATGTAAGTTTAATGGCTAAATCAACGAATGGGAACATGCTGATGCACAAATTAAGTGGAAAGCTTCTACCTAACAGTCCAATCAGTTAACTACTTTAGCCTTTGAACTTTAAGCTGCCTTGTTTAAGTTCTCAAAGTTTGTAAAAATCAATAGTTTAAGGATTCAGATTGTGCTACGCTTTTTGGATTGTCATAGGCATTTTCATATTGTAGTTCCACTGAAGTAAATACATATTTTCTGTCATTATGTATAACCACAATCTTCCAAAATAAGAGTAAACCATGCAAGGCTTAACCAAATGTGGGCTTGAATTAGAGTTGTTCTATAATGCACCAAACTCTGAACGCCTTTAATAGAGAAATGTTACATAAAACGCCAGACTATAAATCTGAAATGTGCCGCTGAATCGGTAGATTGTTTTTGCAGAAATATGGTAGAAGAGGACACAGATCACAGAGATTGATCGGAGTTTAATTTAGATTATGTTTTTTAGTTAGTTTGTTATAAGTGAATTTGGCTATTGGATTTTTGTAACAAGGGAGCACTGCTACATTAGCAAAAATTCCCGTATTGCTTTCATTGTAAAAGAAGATGAAAGTGAAACCCAACATATCAGTAGAAAATAAAGAATGTAAGAAGAAAAGTGGGAAAACTGTATATGCTTTTATATTGGTTCTTCTGCCTGGCGTGCCCTTCTTTGATTTTCCTTATGTTTCTCACGCAAATATGGGGAAGTTCTATATCCTTGTGAGTGCTACAGATAAATTTAAGGACTGTTCTGGATTACAATTGCACACAAGAAAAAGAGTCTTTTACAAGAATATAGGATAAAATTTATTTAGTCGCGCTTTCACCTAGCAATAAAATTATTTTTCTTGTGCACAAAGTTTTATCCCTCCCTTGCACTTTGAATAATAGGGACTTCAATATTTCTTCTCTGCATTCTGTGTTACTCAGTTGCAGTAAATTATTTTCATAGGTTCACATGCACTGTGTTTTATACACACGAAATTTGCACTTTGAATAACAGGGACTGCAATTTTTTTGGGTCCAGTACAATTATTGGAATTTCAAGTTTCAGTGATATGAAATATTTGTTTTTTATATTTCTTTTTAAAAAATGTCTGTCATTTATAAATAATGATAGACATGAATTTGCTACAATGTTATTACAGTACGTAATAATATTTCAAAATGTTTATATGAAATATAGGAGTTAATATTGTTTGATATTAACTTTTTAAAAAAATTTATTAAAAAGCACCATTTTCATTATACCTCCCTCAATAAACAAGATATTCAATTTTAGTTAATATAAATATACTATTTTTATATATCATATATAATTACTTTACAACAAAAATTAAATCCACTTTCTAACTAACTCAAACAGATTTTAATCAAAAGATAGGATCAACATACAACTCTTCCTTTTCTCCCCTCCCATCTACATTACAATCTTACAGACACCTAAGTTTTGTTGTTCTTTACCATTATATCTAGCATATACATTAACCTTTTCTAACTCCCCACTACCACCCATACATTTTCTATTCTCCTCTCGGCAGGAACATGACGCTTTGCATCTCTTGTTATTAAACTCATTTTCGGTGTAGCTCTCTATTTCGGCAAGATTATTTTTTCCTTCCCATATACATGATGCTACACCATTAATAAATTTAGGGCAAAACTCATAGTATAATTATAGGCATGATGCTACACCCATGTTATTTTTCTTTGGCGTAGTTCATCCCAATTAGCGCCATTAATAAATTTGTTTTGTATCAATAGCTGATCATTTTTTGTAATTTTTTGTTCATAATTGGCCCATTTATGCACCACTATTAGCGATTTTGAGCTGACAGTTACTGGAACATCTTTAGTTAGGTATCAGACGACACTTTGAAATGTGTACTTTTTGACCTTTGTGCGCATAACTAATTCCACAACGTGCATCGTTACTACCCAAAAGCCAGATCAATAGCTATAAGCAGTTAAGTCACATATGAAGACAACTAAAAAAATCAAAATCCGATGTACCGTTAGGATCCGTGAGTGCACGAAGTTAGCTATAACGGCTCCCCTAAAGGGAACTTGAGTTTTCAGCAAAGCCGTGCCGATAAATATGAGTATAAATCTTTTTGGCATTTGTTTCTCCAATGATCCCTTGAATATTCAATAGTTTCATAATTAAATATTAAAAACATTTTAAAAATGTATTTAATATCAGCACAAAAACTATAGAAAATTTGGAAAAATTGTAATTTCTCTTCTGGCTATTTTGACATAATTTCACTATAGTCAAACCCGACATCCTGGAGTCATGAAAACGGGCAATCGGACATGATATTTAAAATAAAACATGGGTTTCTTGTCCATTTCTGAGCAGCTCGCCAATTTCAAGTGTCTCCTTTGTAAATCGACCATGTTACCTACATCGCTCCCTCGATAAAAGATTAAAATAATATGCCATATGATCTTAGATGACTATGAATAAAAAATGGAGTCACCTAGGACGAAAATAATAGGTGGGTTGCTTTCAGAATCTGAAATTTTAAAAAAAAATTCGGACACGTTTTTTTCGTCTCGAACGTCAGGAAACAATTTAAAGGTCTGCCAAAACTTTTCTTTAGACCACCCACACTGGAAAGCATGTAGACATTTGAACCAATAATTCATAGCAAAAAATGGTTCTATAAAATCCATCTTGAGGTGTGAGATATTGTCTGTCAAAGTCAACCTCTGCAGTGTTTCTGACAATGTGTTGTTATGAGGATAATGCAAACTGGAAAAAGTTGGAGTTTTGGAAAAATATCAAATGAGCTCTGAAGGCTATAAAATTTGGCAATAAACATCAGTATGTCCCTAAAGTGGCTTTGCATGAATGTGATCAGATGTGAAAATGTTGACCTCGTAAGTTGGCCTTCTGAAATAGTTCACTGTATCCAACAGAAGAAATCTCACACAGTTTTGACTTTGAAAAAATAGAAAATGACATATTGAGGCTTTTGAATCATGCATAGGGGTTCTCTACGATGTATAAAAATGTAGAGAACAATCGGTTTGATGTGGGGTTCTCTACGGTGTATAAAATTGCAAATGATTTGGGTCTGTGAAAAATATCAAATGAATTCATATGAGTTTGGAATCGACATGGGAGTACTTGGTCATAAAGAGACTTGATAGGGACAAACATATCAGTATGAAGACTTATAGATGCAAAGATATTAAATCTCAAAAATGGCTATTCGAAATGGTTGTATGACTTGAACTGGTGTGCACCCTAAATTTGGCTATTTGACAGATGTATCAAATTTGACTTTGGGAAGCTCAGTATGGATAATAATGCTTATTTATAAGTGGTAAACCCAATTGCAAGGTCAAATTGCTTATCACGGTCAAGATTTATGAATCCATTTTTAGGGTGTCCACTAAATCTTCTCATTTAGGAACCCCTAAATTTGCCAAAATTTAGGGTTCCAACAAGGTCGGCATACAATTTCATCTCCCAATCTACCACCCCTTGATGAGGAAGGAAATTTGGTTTTAGTACCTGACAGTAGTGTTGATATGAGGGAGAGGAAGTTAAGGAACAGGACGATCCGTGAATATCTCGTCCGGTGAAGAGACTTTCCAATTGAGGATGCTACTTGGGAAGGAGAATAAATTTTACAACATCCTAATTTTCCATCGCTAGAGGACCAGCAATCCCAGGAAGGGAGGACTGTAATGTTCCCCATTGCCTAGCACACAATTTAATATTAACTTGCTAGCCTTATTTTATTCTTGAAGGCTAGAGCAAATTTTATTAATAAGGGAATAAAATTATTTAATTAAATATGAAAGGGAGCTTTAAGTTATAAACTTATTCATAATTCATATTTGATTAATTGTGTGGGGGCCACTTTATTGAAGGGAGTCAAATTTTTGGAGACTTATTATTGTCCAAACTTAATACTTTAACTTGAGCACTTAATTATAAAGTTGAATTATAATAGTTGGCAACAATTACATAAGGACAATATTAATATTCCTTGGTGGAGCTCGAGAAAGAAATGTGTTATATTTATTAAAAATGTAGATTCATATCGTATTGAAGATCTATGGGAAAGTGTCGTGGGTTAATCTAGTATAGGCGTAGATAAAGGAAAGAATTTTGGATTTCATTGTTTCCATTGTCAGTGTTGTGTTGTGGCTTACAAGTACAAGGGTTTCATTGTAATCGATTGGGCATTTAGTAGCTACCTTGGGAAAGACCATACGTGAGTGATAGAAGATTGAAGAGGTTGCCAGTACTGCAATTTGGGACAAAATTACCTCAAACTTCCAACTTCATAGTTTCTAACCTCTTCCCTTCCATATCGGGTTTCATTTGGAACCATTTTGGTTACACACGTGTAAGCAAGCAGATTGGTATGTAATGGAATGATTATACCACTGTTGATGTATGTTGAACTCTCTTGTAGGAAGTTAAAGTTTGTAAAGAAGTGTAGCAATAAAAAAATTAGTGAACTATAAGTTTTGAATTAATCTTCTCCTGTTGCAATTTCCTTAAATTACAATCATCTAGATTATTTGCAAGTATTGGTTACCATTTCCAATGTATTATTTTTGTGGTTTGGCATCATGTAAAAACCCTCAAACTTGAACAACAACAAGGGACCAGACATTTAGACATTCATGCCAAGTGTTCGACAAAATGTCAAACCCATCAAACTAAAAATTTAAGGGTGGAACTGGAAGGGTTCTTTACAGTGGTATTAGAGCTAGTGTTCTTGCTAGTCTGTTGGGAGTTCAACCTAGAGAATCAAACTTATAACAAAACTCATACAAAATCTGCAAATTAAACCAATTTTCCAAGCATGTGCAAACTGTTTGACGAAATTCCAATTGGTTGTAAGAGAGAAGTGGAATTTTTTTTAGTGCAAATTAGGGAGAAGGCATTGCAGTGAATTGTTTCTATGAACCCACGAGAATTCGGTCCACACATGTATTACACCAGATGTAGGGCACAAGACCATGAACAAGAAATAGTAGAAGAACAAGGCCCCTTGACTATGGTGGAACAACAAAATGAGGCTGGAAGTGGTCAAACGTATTGGGTCAATTGGCACAACAACAACAACAAATGATGCAAACCTTCATGCAATCACAACAACAACTGTTGAATGCAATTGGTAACTTAAGGTTGCGGCCACAAGCAAAAAATCCAAATGGATAATGTAGCGAGATGGGTCATGAAAAACATGTTGGAGAAGCCTCTAATACTATTAGGACAACCAACAAAAGGTCTGATCGGCCACTTAGACCTACATTTCTACCAAGAAGGAATGAGGCAGAAGAGGCTCCTAAGGAAGAGGTTGAATAAAAACATATCATAGATGATGTCATGGTTGCCTACGACAACTACATGGCACTTCCGGTGCAAGTTAGAACTCTAATAAATTTTAATCAATTCATGAATCAACAGAAGGATAAGGCTAGATTCAGGTTGGAAAGGAAAATTAGAGGGCCTAGAAGGAAATTTGGGCAAAGCACTCAACCTGCAGAGTATAAGGATGCCTTAAACAATGTCTCATTACCCACATTCAATGAAAGCGGGAAGATTAGTGCCAGATCATGGGCACACAAGCTTGACACATTCCTTTCCCTTAAACCCATGGATGAGGATAAGGCTATACAATTTGCCACAATGCACTTGGAGGGAGTAGCATATGATTGGTGGCATCGTGGTTTAGTATCACAAGATCATGACATGATACATTCTTATGAAGAATTTGTTAGTAAGTTAATTTCTCATTTTGATCGGAAGGAAATTGAGGTTTACTATCGGGAATTGGATCAACTTAAACAGGTTAGACATGTAGAAGCATACATTAATGAGTTCCAAAGGATTGCAGTCATGGTCCCTGACTTGTTAGAAAGAAGAGGACAACCATGTTGTTTGTGGAAGGATTGAGTGGCAGATTAAGGGGATTGGTCAAGACACATAAGCCTGACACTTTACATGACGCCATCGGATTAGCTCTTGACCTCAAGACTACATCGTCCTTTCAGCCACAAAAGAATAATTTTAGCTCTTAGAAACCAAATAAGAAGGGTTTTAATCAGTAGCCGAACACTTCATCAAAAGTAGAGCAGGAATATAGGAATGAGTTGAGGAGGAAGAAGCTATGCTTCTCATGTAAGGAACCATGGGATCCTGGACATCATTTCCTATGAAAAGGAAAAGTTCATTTGATTGAGGTCATGTCTAAGGATGAAGAGCATGGGGAACAAGAGGCTAGTGTGGAGGATGATAGCGATCACGAGGATCAGCCACCACAGGTGGAATTGGAGGATACTTTAGCTAAAGAAACTCCTCGTAGTACCATTTCCACTTTGTCAGGGGTTCCTCACAGTTTCCCTTTTAGGTTGAGAGGTGTCATTAAGGGTAAGCGGATGGTTTGATTTGTAGACAGCGAAGCCACACATAATTTCATCGATGAGGGTTTAGTGGTGAAGCATGGGCTACATGTCGAATATTTTCAAGGATTCAGTGTGACTATCACAAATGGATTTGAACTGAGTTGTACTAGGGTGGTACCCCAACTTAGCATTCAGTTGGGAGACTACACTCTAACAGATGATTTCTATGTTGTCGGACTTGGTAATATTGATGTTGTTTTGGGACTCCAGTGGTTATAGTCACTTGAGTGGTATGTACAGGACTTCCGCCATATGCAGCTTGAATTTATGGTGGATGGTAAGAAGGTGGTGCTTAAGGCTATGTATGATGGTTGTTCTTGAATGGTTTCAGCAAGGAGGATGGAGGCTCTATTCAGGCATGAGGATATGGATTGGGCAGTTTAGTGTTTTATCTCCTCCAAGCCTACTCCCAGTAGTGAGCCACAATATCATGCAGACATCCAGTCAGTGCTAGATAAACATAGTAAGGTGTTTGAGGAAAGTTCCTCAGGAAGACCTCCTGAACGTGGATTTGATCATGTTAATGAACTTAAAGAGGGCGCAAAGCCAATCATTGCTACGCCCTACCGACACCCACATGATTTTAAAGAAGAGATTGAGAAAACAATCAAAGAGCTATTGAGCATGGGTCATATCCGACCTAGTTCTAGTCCATTAGCTTCATCAGTTGTTTTGTCAAAAAGAAGGAAGGCACTATGCACATGTGCATAGATTATAGAGCCCTAAACAAGAAAACTATTAAGAACAGGTACCCCATTCCCAGGATCGATGATCTAGTTGATGAATTGCATGTTGCCATATATATTTCTAAGATTGATCTTCATTTAGGCTACCATCATATTCGAGTCTAGGAAGAAGACATACACAAGAGTACTTTTTGCTGCCACTATGGATACTTTGAGTTCCTTATCATGCCATTTGGACTCACCAATGCCTAGATAACATTTCATTTGTTTGTGGGTTTGCTTGTTTAATATTTGATAAGAATGTGTGTTTAATGCTTAATCAAAAGCGAGTGGGGGTATAGAATGATAGATGCTAAATATAGCATACAAATGAAGATTTTATTTTAAATTATGTAGATGAGGATGTGATAATACATAGTTTGTGTAGTAGTTGAGTATGAAATGACATGAAGTAAGAATATTAATGTTTTCATGGTTGTAGAGTGTGAAAAAAAATTGTGTAAATAGGTGAATGTTTAGAGAGTGAGATTATGTTAATTAAGAGTTGCAGAATAGGTTTGTAACAATGTATTATAGTATTGAAAATCAAATTAGTCACTCTATGTGTGATTGTATTTAGGTTGATGCCTAATGTACTGAGTGGGTGCTCAAATATGAAGTTGGTGCTTCTCGAAGTTTGTGCTTCTAAAACTAGGGATTGGTGCTTCTTAGGGTTGTTGCCCTTAAATGTGAAACTAGTAAGGTTTTGTAATTGGTGACTTTTTTATTTGTAAGGTTGGATTAGGACAAAAGATCCTAGTAGCATTTCTCACTGTGGTTTTTCCCTTTTAAGATTTTCCACTTATGCCTTGGTGTTGTGGTGATTGTTGTTTGAATTCTCTCTATGTTATTTGTGCTTTGATGTTTATGCAATTTAATCAAGTAAAGTACTAAAGATTAAAGATTGAATGTTTTAGAGATACATTGATTCACCCCACCTCTCAGTGGATAAGTGTGTTCCAACACTCTCATGCAGCATTTCTTTAATACTTTGACCATTGGGTGCCACATGGAGTTTGTCCTATTTTGGGAAATATAAATTTTTTAATACATGCAAAGATTCCTTTTCACATGTAAGATTTTTTGGGTATTTTTTTTAGACAGAGAATATTCTAGCAATTTAATAGCATATTCTAGCATGTACTAGGTGGCCCTCCAAGCCATTTTGACTGGCCAGTATTTTAACCATAATTTCGTCATATAGGTTCGAAATGGAACGATTAAGATATCATCAAAAGATTGGTTTTGGCACCATGTATTAAGTTGCTCTCTAATTAATTTTGACCAACCTTCAGTATTTTGACCATAACTTCGTCATACGGTCTCAAATAATGAAAACAAGATATCATCAAAATTTTGGTTTCAATGTCAATCATGTGGTGTAGGTAGTTTTGTTAGATTTCCCTACATTTTTCATACCAAGCCTCCAAAGTTAGAAAATAAATTTCATGCTTTCGAGGCCATATCTTGCACATTTGAATGTCGTTTTTCAAAAACCAAACATCTTTGGAAAGTTGGCGGAATCCTCTATCCAGATCTCATGTATGTTTTTCTAGATTTTGCCTCAGATACATTCTATTCATATTTTTTGAGTTTTCACTATTTGGTCAATTACTTGGATGTTTTGGCACTTGAGATGGATATGTTTGTTAGAGAGGGTTCTATTTGATGTACTTTACATGTGCTGAGATTTTTGGAGTCGTATTATTTCATTTGAGGAGGTATCATAGTTTTTTTAATTCCTGTTTTTGTTATCATTTTGACAAAGGGCAATTATGAGTCTTGGAAACATGGCATCCTGACACATCTCAAATGGCTAGATATTTAGTCTTATTTGTATGGGCTCATACCTGAACCAATGACTCCAAGAGGTAGATCAACTTGGAGTCATATCATAGACCATATTGTAGGTGTAACTTGTTCTAGTGTTGATCGTGACACTATGTGTTCTATATCAAAGCTTGAGTGTCCTTGTGCACTTTGGACTAGACTTGGGAGATGCATGGAGACCTTCATATCTCTCCATTCACAGAAGATCTTGCAAGAAATTATCTTCTTCCCCTTGCACATGTAGATTTCATAACCTTTGATTATGATACTTTAGAGAAGCTTGAGTATATCAAAGGTCTTGCATGTTTTGATGAATCAAAGGTCTGGCTTCATATTCCTACTCATATTGAGATCCCATCTCAATCATCTTCATCTTCTATGGTTTTTGATGACCTTTCCATTGGCTCATGCATGGCCCCCATTGATTCAATGCAACAGGATATTGTTCTTCCCGATGGCTACTTGGGATTTGTATCTTATAGACATATCATTCTTATTTGTGGAGTCTCATACAGCAAATTTGAAGGATTATTTTGAGGACAGGGTAAGTGCACAAAGATGGTGGTAAAAAAGGGGGGTATAAGTGGACACTTTTTTTCTGAAATCAGGTGAACCTGAACTTAGAGGCAAAATTTGAAAGTCATCCACTCAAGATATGAAGATAATCAAAGAACAAATATTGTAGTACTCTGAATCTAGTTTCCAAACTACTAAACTTTTTCAAATTTGGATAAGATTAAGGGGGTCAAATCCTTCGCGCACGAAAAACTGACCCTATTTTTTTCTGAAAAACATAACAGTGTCTGACGTGCGCATCAAAAAAGTCATAGTTAGATTTAGTATTTTGACAAATCCTTTGGCAGAAAGATAGTTAAGAGTGAGCACTAGAATATGTGTATTTTTTTGTAATTTTTTGTTGAGTATTTTTTTTTAATGATTTTTCCAATCGAGCACATCCTGAAAATTCGGTACCTATTCGTGCGCGAAGCAAAAGTTGCACTAAACAAATCGAAAATACAATTTTATTTTTTTTTAATTGTAAAGAATCAAGTGCACTACAATAATATATAAAGTTTTTTAAATTTGGATACGTATATCAAAAGTTATTCAAAAAATGGTGCACCTATGTCTATGAGAACTATGGAGACACTAGTAAAAGAAATTCAATAATAATATGTTATTGTTGTTCAAATTGAAAAAATTTTATATGGTTAGAAAGCTCAGAAGATGGTGAAAATATGGTGGCAATTTTAGAAATACCCACTTTATGAAGTGTAAATTTGATGATGACAAAGTCGATAAACCAAGTTGATAAAATAAAACACGTCAAAAATGAGAGAAATGGAGGGAAATCAAACTTCCAATCTGTAGCTTTGTCATCCAGGCCTATTTCCAAGCCTAAAAAGTCAAAAGCGCGTACGAGGTACGTATGGTTTAAAAAGCACGTACAGGGTATTTATAGTGTAAGAAGCGCGTACGTGCATGTTTCCCATTAAACAGCGCGTACGCGCTATTTTATAATATGATATTCTATGTATAATATGTGTATATTCATATAATATATGTAATATATAATATGTGTATAATATGACATTGTATATATAATATGTTTATATACATATAATATATTAAACATATATATACACATGTAAGTGTATCGTCTCTCTCTCTCTCTCTCTCTCTCTCTCTTCTCTCTCTCTCTCTCTCATCTCTCTCTCTCCTCCCTTCCTCCA